>NC_138778.1:221722058-221867058 GCF_965119305.1 Pelophylax lessonae
TATATATATATATAGAGATATATATATATATATATATATATATATATATATACAGTATATATATATGTAACAGAACCACCGACCCCACACTGTACTTGTGGTCTTCCATCAGTATACGGCTTTCTTGCAGTCATGAACATATACACCAGATTTTCCCAGCCGCCCTCATACAAAGCTAGCCAACAACTTAGCTTGTACTGGAATCTATCTTTATTGAACAGTCACACAGAATTTATATACAGCATGGACCTCCCCCTTCTGATCATATTACCACACACAGGTCAGGGGTTGCCTGATTACATTATCATGTGCAGATGAAATTGTATACAGAAACAGAATTGACCTGAACTAATTATCAAGCCCTCTGGGCAGAACAATGTGAGGTCATTAACATTTAACAATGGGACAGACAGACTTAACACAATCCACATTCCACCTCAATGGATAGACAATAGGACAAGACTGCCAATGACAGTCTGTCCGTCTCCTACATTGAAGTACATGGAATACACGTCTACGTATTGCTATGATTACTTAGGAGTCAGACTTCATGGCAACAGACTATAGGTCTCACAGTGTAAAGTGGGATTAAATCTTCATATTTCTTGAGAGATATTGCTGACATATATTACTATCCCACTTGAAGCAATCCAAACCATTAAGTATCTGTCTTTCACCCCCAGTGACGGTGAGTACCGTCACAATATATATATATATATATATATATACACACACACACACACAGTGCTCAAAAAAAACAAAGGAACACTTTTTATTCAGAGTATAGCATCAAGTCAATTACACTCCTGGGATATTGATCTGGTCAGTTAAGTAGCAGAGGGGGCTGTTAATCAGTTTCTACTGGATAGTGGGACAGAGCATCAGTGTACCCATTGAGATTGTTATGTCTGTAGTGGATCTTGTACTTAAATCACGCCAAACGGGCGACCCACCTTTACTCTAATGCCCCTAGCTTGGCTGTGTCCAGGTAGGCAAGGGGGTTGTTGTCCATGAACACTTCTATGTCCGCCCTGCTGAGGTACTCTGCAAATTTTTCAGTGATGCCATCAGCTCCAATTTGAATGAAATGTAATTATGGGGGGTTCATTTTAGTAGGTCAGAGGCTACGGCTGATGTAGGCTAACACTAGTTTGCAGCCGTCTTATACCTGAGCCAGCACAACTCCCAGGCCTTGTAAACTCCCATCTATATGCACCTGGAAGGGCTTTGAGTAGTCCACATAGCCCAATAGAGGTGCCAAAGTCAATTTTTTCTTAAGGGTTGAAGCTTGGGGTTGATGCCATTGGGCTTGGATGGAAGGCGAAGAGCCCTTTCTTCTGGGGTTCTTGACCACACAGCAGTTGGGTAAGTGGGGCGACTATCTGGGCGAACTTCGAAATAAACCTTCAGTAGTAGCCCGCCAGTCCCAGAAAGCAGAGTATTTCAGTAACAGTCTTTGGGGGGTGCCAGTCCTGCACTGCTAAGATCTTAGCTTGGGGAAACACCTCCAGCTTCTACAACATGCCCCAAGTACAGGATCCACTGCCTCATTACGCAGCATTTGCTGGGTTTAAGTTTTAGGCCATACTGTGCCAGTCAGGTGAACAACTGCTCCAGGTGTTTGACATGATCTTCAATGGTCTATCATACAAGTAGACTAGCACAGTCTCAAATTTGAAGTCCCCCAGGCATTCCTCCATTTCGTGTAGAAACGTGCTGGGGGCATCGCTCAGGCCAAAAGGCATACAGTTAAATTCAAACAGTCCCAGAGGTGTGACAAAGGCAGTCTTTTCACGATCTTGATCCCTCACTGGGACTTGCCAGTAGCCCCTTGTCAAGTCAAGGGTGAAGAAGTATTTAGCTATCACCAACACCATGAGTGACTCCTCTAACCGGGGTAATGAGTAAGCATCCCAATGAGTGCATGCATTTAATTTGCGGTAGTCTACGAAGAACCATAAAATTCTGTCTTTTAATGCGCAACAGAACCACTGTAGCAGCCCATGGACTACAACTTTTTTGAATCACCCTCTGTAGCATGACCTCTTGGCACAAAGCTGGGGGAATATGATGATATCACGTCTTAATGGGTGGAGCATTCTCCGTATGTATTGGGTGATCGATGGCTTTGGTATAGCCGTAGCCTTCAGGGCTAACAGCAAAAACTAGTAGATGCTATTTAGGTAGCTGATGAAGAGGTCTCTTCTGTGATAGAAGATAGTCTTGAAAAGAAATGTCCAGCTGTTCCAGCAGCAACTTATATTGTGTCTCATCCAACGAAGACATGGCTGCTTATAGTATAGCACAAATGGCCTTTACTCCGGGTTGCAATGACGGGGCAATACTGTATGTACAGGTCTGCTAAGATAGAATGGTTGGGAAGTGAAGTGAAACCTGGGTGGTCCCCAGGTTGATAAGCTGCACCTTTCCTTTGTAAACTTTAGTCATAGTGCATGCCCCTAGCCATTCCCTGGCAACACTGCTTCCTTGCAGGGCTCTACCATTACTGTGGCCCCTTGAGCACCCCAATAAGATGACACCAGACTACCTCCTGGAGGGGTGCCAGAAGTAGTTTCCACTTAGGTGGCATGCAGATGACTCACATTTGTTCATGTTGTTTACTCCGTGGCTTCTGGTGAGCCTTGTAGGTCCATATCAATGTTCCAACTTGGCCAGTAAGCAGGTAAGTCCAGGTTCTTTAACACATTAATGTCCAGGATAATAGGCACTGCTGAGCTTACCGGGCCGTGAGTCACCACTATTCCTACTCGGTTCACCACTTGATCATCAATCTAGATCCTCACCCAGGTGACTTCTTCGACCAGGATGGGCAGATTGTTGGCTGCCTTAAGGGATAGCCAGGAGGGATCCAGTTGATATTGTGTCCCAAACCGCTGGGCGTAGAAATCATACTCCATGACAGTGACCTCCAAGCCTATGTCATTTAGGCACAGGACCTCTTGTCCATTAAGAGGAGCCACCACCGGACTTGGCGTTACTTTAGACTCTGGTTTGTTGGGACCTTCTGTTGACTGTCCCAGGGCCGCTTAATGGCAGCCTGCGTAAGCTTTTGAACTCTGGTTGATGACAGTTCTTGCTTACATGTCCAAAACGGCCACACCGCTAGCACTTGCGGTCCTCCTCTGGGTCCCTCCATAACAGGGTCTGTACCCTTTGGGGAAGAAACCAAATCTTATTTGAGTGAGGACAGTTCTTTTTTCAGGGAGGCCATGTCCAGGGCAGGCTCCCTTAGCGTTGTTTGTATGGCTGACAGCAGTGACGGTGCTAGGGCCTTCTCCTAAGTGTGTGCTGGGTCATACCTTTTTAACGTTTCCGAATATTCCTGCTCCCGTGCAACTGCATCTACCGCTACATCGTGGAAAGAGATGGCGGGCTGCGTCTGATTCACTTTTGTATGGCCCTCCTTACTGGGCCAGGTTTTAATCCTATCAAGAACTATCCGAGTCAGTGATATCAGCACAGCTATGGGCATCCCTCTTCCGGAGGCATTTCCAGAGGTTTTGCATTGCTATACAAAGTGAGTGAGACTCTCGTCTTCCTGTTGTCTCCGAACAAAGTATCTGTGCCTCAAATTTTGGATCGTCACGTTCTCTCTGAACAAGCCCCCTAGGCGTGTCACAATCTGTTCCTAGATGGCCCAATCTTATTCTAGCAGTGCCTCCAAGGAGTTAAAAGCCAGCAACACTATCACTTGAGCGGGAACCTGATATAGGCATGCATCGCTTTCAAGTCTCTCCTCCCACACAGCTAGAGGAATACTGGAGCCGTTAAACCTGAGCAGATCCAAGCAGTACCATAATGGTTCCTGCTCCTCCTTCTGTACCCTCTGCAAGAAGAGACATATCCTACCAACTACCGCAAGTGTGGGGAGGTGTATTGTGGTACGGCGGTAGTAAATACACAGAGTCTGATTGCAGAATCTAGTAATTCACAACAAACCCAGCGGGAAGGCACCTGAGCAGGAACACTCATGGAAATCTAAGCAATGTATAGCAGAGTAAGTCTCAGATGTGCCGACATCGTCTGTCTTTAGGGGCGGAATGCGGCCTGGCCAAATGGGGGGGTCTCCATAAGGATGGCATGCCCCTACTGGACTAAAAGCTTTCCCTGCAGCTTATCACTGTCCTTGTCAGACAGGTGACCTGACCTTACACTACCCACATGGCCTGTGAGCCAGGGCCCTAAATAGGCTCTTCCTGACCCAAAGTGGCTGCTAGAGTCACATGGGGAGGAAGTGGCCAATCGGATATCTTCCATAATGACCCTTGAAACCATAATGGAACTATATTCCTCTTGACTTCCTCACCTCCTGCAAGGCCGCTGCAGATGAGCACCACCTGCAGTGGAGAGAGCAGACCGTACCTGCCTAAACGTTGAAATAGAATGGAATGGATGTAAACGGAAGCCATCCATTTACATCTGTTCCGTTTATGTCTGTTTTTAGGCAAGAAACATTTTTTTGTTTATACTTTTGTCACCTCTGATTGGTCTCTGTAACAACTAAGAAAAAAAAATGATGCAAAAACAGGGAGCTGGGGAACAGGTAGCTCCAACATGTCGCAGAATGTGACAAAATCTTCTGGATAACGCAGCATTGCAGATTTGCCTTGTTGTTTTTTGCGGTGAGGCTGAAAGGAAATCCCCATGGATAGGTAATATCTGCCTCCTGTAGGAGGGGTTGGAGAAGTCTGTGTTTTTGGAGAGTGATCCAGGAAAGATCAGGATATAGTTCAACCTGGGTGCCTTCAAATACTGCAGGAAGAATGGGCTTTTCGCATAATGTCCTCTTTCAAAGGATATGAGTGAATTCTGCAAATAATAACTCGCGGCTGAGAAGAGGGACCTTTAGGTCGGAGTGCACAATGAGCATGGTCCATCTCGATGTGTTTAGTGGGGGGTTCCCCAATAGGTTGTTAAATAGGGTCTGTAGTGTAGCTCTTCAGAGCCATCCAGCTCAGGTAGGCCTCTCACACGAATGTTGTTCCTGCGACCCCTGTTGTCCAGGTCCTCAATGTGACGTTGCATGTCCCGTAGTAGGAGGCGATGGTCAGCTCCTTAAAGTTGGGTATGATTTACTGACAATTTAGTTCCCTGGATCTCCTCCTCTGTCATCTCCACCCTGTGCGCAAGATGCTTAAGATCCATTTGGAGGGCTTGGATTTCAGTGCGGCATGTAGACTTGACATCTTCTATTAACTGCTTAAAGTCCTCTTAAGTAGGAATGACTTAAAGATAGGAATGCCAGGAAGGAGATATTTGGGGAGGAGGAACAGCCGCCGCCATCTGTATAGGCAGGTGGGGGGAAGAAGGTAGCAGTTGAGGCGCCATTGGGATGGCATGTGGAGCTTGGGGTGCAGGCAACATGTTAGGATCCCACGGTTCATACCAAGCTGGAGTATGCCGGGGAGAGGAAGCAGGTGGGCTGAATTCCCCCCCCCCCCATGGAATGGAGCAGAAGAACATTTAGCAGGGATATGAGGTGTGGGGGGCCCTATAGAACCCCTGGAGGAGCTGGGATCTCGGGACCGGGGCAGCCTCTGTGACTTGGGAGAGGCAGGTGCTGATATGGAGGTATGGAGGAAGGTGTGATTCTCCACGTATCCCACCACCTGCACTGGATGGACTGAGGGTTGCAGCAGTTCACTGTTGGAAGGAGAGCCGATGGAGTAGTCCGGGGAGGGGGGGGGACACAGGGCTTTCTCCTCTAGTGCCTGGATGCAAGCAGGGCTCCGATGCAGGCCTCAGCAAATGTGGGAAAGCATCGGAGCATTGGGTGTAGGACCCGGGAGCCGGGGGGAGGTGAGGCCTGTGCTACAAGTGGTGCAGCAGTGAGAGAGGCCGCCAGGGGGGAAGCACTCACCGGTGTAGTAGGTGTGCATCCACCATCCTGAGGCGGTAGTAAGGAGTCTGGCGGAGCCCGATCGCTCAGCGGGGCTGCGGGAGAGAGCTGTGGTGAGGCGAGAGAGCGGGATGGAGAGGCATCCGGCGCCATCTTGTCTGTTTCTCTCGGCTGGTGTGAAGAAGGCGTGGAGGGTTACAGAGGGACTGGGAGTGGGTTGAGAGGATCCCCTGGCTTTAGTGTGGCGAGTGGATTTGGATCTGCCCATATAGTGGTGGAGGAAAGTCCCCTAAGGCTGAATGTACCTGCAGGCTTGGGGAGAGCCGTTCTCCTAGGCGTCCATGCAGGTCAGCTTCCGGACATGCTCCCTCCGCATCAATATTATTATTGTGTCCAGGACAGCAGTATTTGGGCTTCATCTTGGGCAATCATCTAAGTTCAATGTTCAAGATTATCTTCTTGGCTGGTATGATTTGTGATAGATATTTGTCAGCAAACTGGAGAAGCTGAATCTTCAGACAGTAAAAAAATGCGATTGTTTCGGAGTCATCGCTCACCCAGAGCTGGAAGAATTGTGCCCCATTGCCAGCAACAGACAGAAAAACCGGGCAGCGCTCACAGTCCTCGGCAGTTCTCCGTCTGCAATGACCCCTGGTGTTTTGGGATACCTGGCACGGCTCAGTTGTCATGATCTGTCTTTTTTTATATACTCAGGAAACCTTGACTCTCGCAGACTCAGGGCTAATGGTTTATAGTGTTCCAGCACACTTTATGGCAGTCATTTGTGACAAAAGCAGAATGACATAAGCTGCCATAAAGCAAAGCAATGCAATCACACAAATGACCATAAATCATGGCGAGACCGCAAAGAGAAAAGTCCATAAAAGTCACGACAAAAAAATGTGTGGGAATCGACAGTATGGAGGCCGGGAGGCCTGCCTGCCCCAGTCTTACAGGAAACAGGACACAAAGTATAGTACATCAACCATACTGACTATAATATTTATACACGTAGGTAAGTGTTAGAGCCGGACAGTGGCTTAGTGTTAGGACCTATCTCTTACAGCAATGGGGTCCTGGATTTGAATCCTGGCCAGGACAATAACTGCATGGAGTTTGCATGTTTTCCCTATGCATGCATGGGTTTTCTCCAGATTTTCCAGGTTCCTCTCATACAACAATAGACCCCCCATCCTCTGCAAAAATAGCAGCAATAGATTCCCTATTAGCCAGCATCAATAGACCCTCCAGCACACCCCAGCACCCCTTGCCATTACATACATTCAGTTCTGGAGGTGCCGGAACTGAGTTCCCCCGCGTTCCCGCTGAAAAAAAGCCCTGTGTATACGGGTCTTAAATTCCCACGGTAGCCTCCTAGGCCAACCCTTGTAACACTCCATTGAGTGGTTAGTGCAGCTCTGGTACTCATTTCAAACATGAAGCCTCTGGAAAAATATTTTAGGATGACAATGCAAGTTATGGTGGTGGATGGGATGGTAACTGTTCCATATTTATCGGTCACACACCTCAAGTCACTGATTAAGGCTGGCCACAAACAGATATAGCTCTCTCATGGGACTCTATATATCCCTATCCTCAACTTGTCCATAGAGGCAATGCAGCAGAGGCATGGAGAAGCATTAGATCAGCACACAGATTTTCTAGATGTCCTGATTGTTGATATAAATGCATTTTTGGGGGCCATGTATTGCAATAAGTCTATCAATATACAAACTTCATGTCACACTTGCCTGATCCTGACTCCAGTAGTGCCAGGTCTTTCCCACTTGGGTGCAGCCATTCAATTACAGCTAATCCCAGGGGATCTTTCCCTTGTTATCTACCCCTTGCTCAAGAAGTCAATTGCCCTGAGTGCTGACGTAACGCGTACAGGGGGGCGGAGCCGTGCTGCGGACATCACACCCTTCCATGGAAACATTGCTGTTTATCGAGCTTCTTTATTACAGTGTTTTGTGAGTACCCTGTATTCTCATTAAACTTCTGCCTGAATAGTTCATACAGAGAGCACTAGATATTTTTTTGCTTTGTTCCCCTTTACTTATGGACCTGTGATAGGGATGGATGAGCTGTGTTGATCCTGGACTCTCCTGTTAGGGGACTGCTGTATCTGACCCTGGGTGGCACCTGGGTCAGACATTAACCACTTTACCACCGGAGGACTGTGCGACTTTAACTGACAATTGCGCGGTCGTGCGACGCCGTACCCAAACGAAATTTACGTCCTTTTTTTCCCACAAACAGAGCTTTCTTTTGGTGGTATTTGATTACCTGTGCAATTTTTACTTTTTGCGCTATAAACAAAAAAATGCGTAAATTTTTAAAAAATAACAATATTTTTCACATTTTTTTATATGAAATTCCCCCAAAAAAATGTAAAAATCAAAATTATTTTAACTTTTTGGCCAATTTGTTTTCTGCTACATATTTTTGGTAAAAAAAATCACAATAAGCGTATTTTGATTGGTTTGCGCAAAAGTTATTGCGTTTACTAACTAAGGGAAAGATTTCTGTCATTTTTGGTGTTTTTTTTTTTAACGAGTAATGGCGGCGATCTGCGATTTTGCGATTTGATTACCTGTGCAATTTTTACTTTTTGCGCTATAAACAAAAAAAGAGCGTAAATTTTGAAAAAATAATATTTTTCAAATTTTTTTATATGAAATTCCCCCCCAAAAAATGTGAAAATCAAACTTTTTTTAAATTTTTGGCCAATTTGTTTTCTGCTACCTATGTTTGGTAAAAAAAATCACAATAAGCGTATTTTGATTGGTTTGCGCAAAAGTTATTGCGTTTACTAACTAAGGGAAAGATTTCTGTCATTTTTGGTGTTTTTTTTTTTAACGAGTAATGGCGGCGATCTGCGATTTTTTTTGCGGGACTGCGACATTGCGGCGGACAGATCGGACCCTTGACTGACATTTTTGACACTTTGGGGGGTACCAGTGACATTACTGCAGTAATCAGTGCTATAAATATGCACTGTTACTGTAAAAATGACACTGGCAGGGAAGGGGTTAATTTTATTGGAGAGGGAGGGGTTAATGTATGCCTGGTGCTTACTGACGTGTGGGGGGAGGTGACTGAGTGACACAGACACAGATCGCAGGTTCAGCTATGCTGAACCCTGCAATCTGTCACTGCCTGTCACTTAGGAGATCCGCCCACTTTGTTTACACAAGCGGGCGGATCTCCAAACTCGATTCCCCGACGATCGGGGAAGAGCGGCGGTGATCGCCGCCGCTCCTCCCCTGGCCCGACTCTCTCTGTGAATGAATACAGCGGGAGCGAGCCTCCGGCGGCACGCGTGCGCCGTCCACAAGGGGAGGAGTCCAGCTACGTAAATCTACGTCGCTGGATGGGAACTAACCACTTTGCCGCAGTAGAGCTCGAGTGAGCGGTCGGCAAGTGGTTAAGGTGAGAGGCTTGCACTTCTGGTGGTGGATTTTTTCACAGTCACGGAGACGTTTTTGTCACATTTTGGTTGGAGAAGTTTTGAATCTAGAGATCACAGCACTGTATATACATGGGGATTCTGTATATGCTATTTCCGAAAGGACTTATTTATTATTCATTTCACTTAGTTAAACCACACAGACTTTTGTTGCACAATTTTTACATTGATTATTTTGATTGTTTTTCATGTGCACTTTCATGATTTAGCGCAACACATTTACTCTATTGAGTTATCGGTTTGTGTAGTGGGATCACAATTAGTGTTTGCAGCTGATCACATTTTTTAGTAATTTTTACTGCGCTGATAGTTTTTCACATTTTAGGGAAATATCAAATATGCCAGTCTAATACTAGTGTCAGCTTACTGCCGGACATACATTGTAATTAGCCTGGCTTGGCAGGAACACAGGTCTGTGTTCATGCAGAAAGCCCACCCCCCACAGTTAGAAAGCACCCCCTAGGCTCACACTTAACCCTTTGATCTACCCTAGGTTAACCCCTTCCCTGCCAGTGTCAGTACAGTAACAATGCATATTTTTAGCACTGATTACTGTAGAAATGTCACTGGTCCCCCCAAAAGCGTAAAAAATGTCAGTAAGGTGTCCGATCTGTCCGCCGCAATGTCGCAGTCCCGCTAAAAATCACTGATCGCTGCCATTACTAGTAAAAAATAAATAAATAAATGAAAATGACATAAATCTTCCCCATAGTTTGTAGACTCGATAACTTTTGCGCAAACCAATCAATATACACTTATTGGGATTTTTTTTTACCAAAAATATGAAGCAGAATACTAATTGGCCTAAAAGGATGAAAAAATTTGATTTTTAAATGTTTTTTTATTGGGAAGGTTATATAGCAGAAAGTAAAATATATTGTTTTTTTTTTTGTTTTTTCAGAATTGTCGCTCTTTTTTTGTTTATAGCGCAAAAAAAAAATAAAAAATGTGCACAGGTGATCAAATACCGCCAAAAGAAAGCTCTATTTGTGGGGAAAAAAGGACATCAATTTATTTTGGGTACAGCAGCGCATGACCACGCAATTGTCATTTAAACGAAAGCAGTGCCCTATCGCAAAAAATGGCCTGATCCTTCCAGTCCAGAAGTGGTTAACAAGGAACATTAATAATTATGATACCAAAATGAGTGTGTGCTATACATTGCCTCCAGCATTAAGCCTGTTTCTTCTTGCTGGAGGCTGCCATTTTGTTGAAGCCCAGAGCCCCTGAACAGCAGTAAATCATAAAGCGGAGCTAAACCCATCGATCTAACGGTTTCAAAAAACAATTTTATTCCTGGAATGCCAGGATTGATAACTGTCACATTTGCTTGTGTCCTCAACCAAACTGTCAAACTATTAAAAGGCTGGTGTCTTAAAGCGGAGTTCCGCCCCCCTTAAAAAAATTAAAAGTCAGTAGCTACAAATACTGTGGCTGCTGACTTTTAAATGGTAGAACTTACCTGTCCAGGGAGCCCGCGATGTCGGCACCCGAAGCCGATTTACGTATCAGCTCTCGGGTGCCGCCGCCATCCAGAGTAACGGAACCCGGCAGTGAAGCCTTCCGGCATCACTGCTGGTTCCCTACTGCGCATGCGCAAAGCGCGCTACGCTTTGTAATTGGCCCAGCGGTGGAGGAAAAAGGAGGGGGGCCGAACTTCCGAGGGGACGGCGCCGTTCCCCCCTCCCCCCTGAAAGGTGCCAAATGGGGCACCGGAGGGGGGGGGGGGGAAAGAAGATCAGAGGAGGTCCACTTTTGAGGTTAAAAGGTTACATCTGCAGCACCATGGCAGTTGCAGATCAAACAGAAACAGCTTCATTGGCTGTAAAGGATAGGAGGGTTTAATTCCGCTTTAAGGCTGTCAGCGGTTCAGTCTCTACTAATTTAGTAGTGCCTAAAATGCCTAAGGGTTCTATCACATGGACTTTCCGTGGGGCGGACTCCGTTTTGCTCAGGAGGCGGATGACAGCTCCGTCTCCGCTTACTTTGCAGAGGCAGAGCTGTCAGATCCCCGCTCTCCTCTACGGGAGATCGGATGAAAACAGATCGCCTATCCGTTTTCATCCGATCCGGTCCTCCAGATGGATGGAAAATAGGGTTTCCATCCGTCTGGATTTCATGGACAGGATCGGATCGGATGGCAGCGGGTGTCAGCAAACATGTCACCGCTGACATCCGCCACTCCTTAGAGGTGCATGGAGCATTCGATCCGATCCGCCTGAATAAACTGACAGACGGACCTGATCAGAAAGCCCTGTGAAAGGGGCCTAAAAATGGAGAGCAATTGAGCATGTGCAGAGCAGGGTGGGACAGTTTGGGATGGGAATTTTTACAGTATAGACACTTATTTTTAATGTTTTACATAGCTATACCTGCAAAATGGGCCAGCCTTAAAGCGGAGTTTCACCCAAAAGTGGAACTTTGGCTCTTTTGTTTCTTCCCCCCCTCCGGTGCCACATTTGGCACCTTTCAGGGGGAAGAGGGAAAGGGAACCTGTTTTTGACAGGTACCCTTTCCCGCTTCCGGGATACGGCGCCGCGGCACCGTCCCTCGGAAGTTCGGCCCCCTCCTCCGCCACCGAGCCAATAGAAATGTGCAGCGTGCTTCACGCATGCCCAGTAGGGACCTGCCCGTGTCACTGCCGGGTTCCCTTACCGGCAATGGCGGCGGCAGCACTCGACAGCCGATGGAAACATCGACATCGCTGGACTCCAGGACAGGTAAATGTCCTAATATTAAAAGTCAACAGCTACAGTATGTGTAGCTGCTGACTTAAATTTTTTTAAGCAGGACATGTAGCAGGACATAATTCTCTGACTAAAGTTCCACGTTAAGCAGAATTAAACCCTCCTATCCTTTAGAGCCAAGGATGCTGCTTTTGTTTGATCTGCAACTGCCATTTGATGGTTTGACAGATTGGTTGAGGACACAATGTGACAGTCTGTAACTTCAGGAATGCGATCGTTTTTTGAAACCGTTAAAATCCGTGGATTTAGTTCCACTTTATAATTTAAAACATTATAAAAATACAACGCTACCAGGAATGTGATATAAATGATAAATACAATACTTCAATACTTAGGTATGTGAAAATCTAATTCATAAAAATAAAGTGCATTCAATAATGAAAATAAATTATGTATATATATATGCCAATAAATACGTGTAAAAATTCACCATATATCAAACATATCAAAAGTAGGTGCTAAAGTAAAATAGTGCAAAAATAAAGTGCAGTCCAAAGATGAGTCCACTGAGTTGCCAAAAATAAAGTGCTGGACAAAAAGTGCTGGAAGTGCTCCACACAGTGATATGTGCTCCAAAACTGACCCTTTTGGGGATCCACTCACCAGATAATAAGAATATTCAAGCCTCAAAAAGAGATGATAGCTCCAATGTGGACCAGGGCATGGATGGATCAGCACATCAACAAGCAAGCCTCCAACTTAGGACAATAGCCCCTCTTGATCAGATGCTCAAAGAAAGAGGGAAGGAGCCAGACATCGTGAAGCGATTTATTAAGTCTTTATAATTTACTACTGGAGCTCTGGGCTTCAGAAAAATGGCAGCCTCCAGCATTGTTCCTCTTTCTTCTTGCTGGAGGCTGCCATTTTGCTGAAGCCCAGAGCTCCAGTAGTAAATTATAAAGACTTAATAAATCGCTTCACGATGTCTGGCTCCTTCCCTCTTTCTTTGAGCATCTGATCAACAGGGGCTATTGTCCTAAGTTGGAGGCTTGCTTGTTGGTGTGCTGATCCATCCATGCCCTGGTCCACATTGGAGCTATCATCTCTTTTTGAGGCTTGAATATTCTTAATATCTGGTGAGTGGATCCCCAAAAGGGTTGGCAATTTACGGCACACCCTGATTTTTTTAAATTAATTTGTTATGGGTAAAGTTCTGCTTCAAGAGGGGGCAAGGGGATACAGAAGTCCTCGTAGAAGCTCCTTGACGAAACGCGTCAAGGTGCTATATAGCAGGGATATGCAAACTGTGGCCCTCCAGCTGTTGCAATACTACAAGTCCCATCATGCCTCTGCCTCTCGGTGTCATGCTTGCAGCTGTCAGAGTCTTGCCATGCCTCATGGGACTAGTCCTGCAACATCTGGAGGGCCGCAGTTTGCATATCCCTGCTATATAGTCTTCTGAATTCTGAAGACCCTTTGGCTTTGGACTGTCCTTTGTTTGCATTGTTTGACTTTATTGTGCTGTGCTTTCAGGCACTGGGGGAGGTGGGTGTTTAGGCAGCGTTGGACAGCAGGGCATGGATGAAATAATTTTAGGCTCAGAAAGTGGCGCCTTGGGGGTAAAGCAGCCATATATAGCAGCTGCCTCGTGAAAAAACCCAAAAAACAGAGCTGGGCTGACCATTATAACTGCTGAAAAAAGAAATTTTTTGTTCTCTGTTTCATTAAACTTGGACGTCGGAGTGGGCGAGGGAACATCTGGGAATACGGTAAAAAAAAATAAACAGAGGAAACTTTGTGCAGCAGGTACATTTCAGGAAAAGGGCAAATCAGAACGGCGATCACTCACGGCCGAGGCAGCTGACGGCGGCTGTCAGCGCAGGTATAATGTATTGATGGCTTCTCACCACATCCCGGACCCTCTTGCCATAATCCTTCAATTAATCTAAGCTTCATTAATTGTACACATCTGAAATCATTAAAACCTGATTGAGCGCGCACAGCGTCCGACCCGGAGAAGCTGCTGAGTGCTTAGCCAGCAAATGGCTTCAGCGCTCAGGAATGTCGGTGTTTATAACTAGTGTGCAACCTAAACTGGGCTATACACTGACATCTCCCGCCATTTGTATACAACACTTCAGACATCTATCAGTTGGGGCGAGTATGATTTATCCCCTGCTATATCCTGCAGCTGACAAGCCAAAGATTACAGCTTAACCTACATGAAAGCAGAGGCGCTATGTAACCGTAAAATAAATATTTATAAGAGTCCAGGCCTGGGTAATATTAATGCTGATGGGAGCCAGTTGACTGCGTGCCGCCAATCCTATAGGTGCGGGAGCAATGTTTTTAAATTAGATTAGGAAAGGTTTTTCTTCTTTTTTATTTTTCTTTTTTACGGCATGTATGTATAACGGTGACATTTTTTACAGCCCAGCACTACATTTCTTCCAGATGGACGGCGAAGGTTGCTTGTTGTCATTGGGGTACAAATTGTGCAGAGCTGCTCTTTGACGAAACACGTTCGCCTCGTGACTGGGGGAAGGCTGTGAAATCCTAAACTTTACAGCCACGTACGGCCAACAGACGCTGCAGGAAAATGTGTATTAAATCCTGCTCTGTGCCAGAACTGTGGACAGCTACAGGGATCCTCAAACTACGGCCCTCCAGCTGTTGCGGAACTACATGTCCCATGAGGCATTGTAAAACTTTGACATTCACAGGCATGGCTAGGGCATGATGGGAATTGTAGTTCTGAACAACTGGAGGGCAATAGTTTGGAGACCCATGCCCTAGGACAGGGATCCTCAAACTACGGTACTCCAGCGGTTGCGGAACTACATGTCCCATGAGGCATTGTAAAACTCTGACATTCACAGGCATGACTAGGGAATGATGGAAATTGTAGTTCCTGAACAACTGGAGGGCCATAGTTTGGAGACCCATGCCCTAGGACAGGGATCCTCAAACTATGGCCCTCCAGCTGTTGCAGAACTACATGTCCCATGAGGCATTGTAAAACTCTGACATTCACAGGCATGACTAGGGCATGATGGGAATTGTAGTTCCTGAACAACTGGAGGGCCATAGTTTGGAGACCAATGCCCTAGGAGATGTAAAGTGCTGCTTCGTCTTGCACCACAGAAGAATGTGTTCTAAGGTAATGATCCATACATAAATGAAGGCCTCCAAACTTGAGTGAAGGCCTCCGAACTTAAGTAAGTTTACTGTTTTAGAGAGAACCTGAGAGCTATGAGCTTTTAGAGCGGGGGTAAAGTGATCTGGTAGGTATTGGGGGTGCTTTAATACAGCTACTGTATTTACACTTACCTGACCCCAAGCTAAGCTCGAACACTAACCTAGCTCTAACCTAGGCCCAGATAATAACCTTACTCCTGGCCTAAGCCCTAACACATACCTACTCCCTAATCTAGGCCCCAACACAAACCTAACGTCTAATCTTGGCCCTAAGACAAGCAGTCGTATCAGCAGGGAGTATCGATAGTTTCAAAAAACTATTAGATGGGCATCTGAGGATCCGAAAAAAAGAATTGTTGCTCTACATAAAGATGGCCTAGGCTATAAGAAGATTGCCAAAACCCTGAAACTGATCTGCAGCATGGTGGCCAAGACCATACAGCCGTCTAACAGGACAGGTTCCACTCAGAACAGGCCTCGCCATGGTCGACCAAAGAAGTTGAGTGCATGTGCTCAGCATCATATCCAGAGGCTGTTTTTGAGAAAAAGACGTATGAGTGCTGCCAGTATTGCTGCAGAGGTTGAAGGGGTGGGGGTCAGCCTGTCAGTGCTCAGACCATACGCCTTTCGTCCCAGAAGGAAGCCTCTTCTAAAGATGTTACACAAGAAAGCCCACAAACAGTTTGCTGAAGACAAGCAGACTAAGGACATGGATTACTGGAACCGTGTCCTGTGGTCTGATGAGACCAAGATAAACTTAGTTGGTTCAGATGGTGTCAAGCGTGTGTGGCGGCAACCAGGTGATGAGTACAAAGACAAATGTGTTTTGCCTACAGTCAAGCATGGTGGTGGGAGTGTCATGGTCTGGGGCTGCATGAGTGCTACCGGCACTGGGGAGAAACAGTTCATTGAGGGAGCCATAAATGCCAACATGTACTGTGACATACTGAAGCAGAGCATGATCCCCTCCCTTCGGTGACTGGGCTGCAGGGCAGTATTCCAACATGATAACGACCCCAAACACACCTCCAAGATGACCACTGCCTTGCTAAAGAAGTTGAGGGTAAAGGGTAAGGACTGGCCAAGCATGTCTCCAGACCTAAACCCTATTGAGCATCTGTGGGGCATCCTCAAACGGAAGGTGGAGGAGCCCAAGGTCTCTAACATCTACCAGCTCCGTGATATCATCATGGAGGAGTGGAAGAGGACTCCAGTGACAACCTGTGAAGCTCTGGTGAACTCCATGCCCAAGAAAGTTAAGGCAGTGCTGGAAAATATCGGTGGCCACCCAAAATTTTGACACTTTGGGCCCAATTTAGACATTTTCACTTATGGGGTGTACTCACTTTTGTTGCCAGCAGTTTAGACATTAAGTGTGCTGAGTTATTTTGAGGGGACAGAAAATTTACACTATTATACAAACTGTACACTCACTACTTTACATTGTAGCTACTACTACTTTACATGTGAGTGGAACCTGTCCTGTTAAACTGCTGTATGGTCTTGGCCACTGTGCTGCAGCTCAGTTTCAGGGTCTTGGCAATCTTCTTATAGCCTAGGTATTTTTTATGTAAAGCAACAATTCTTTTTTTCAGATCCTCAGAGAGTTCTTTGGCATGAGGTGCCATGTTGAACTTCCAGTGACCAGTATGAGAGAGTGAGAGCGATAACACCAAATTGAACACATCTGCTCCAAGTTCACACCTGAGACCTTTGTAACACTAATGAGTCACATGACACCGGGGAGGAAAAATGGCTAATTGGGTCCAATTTGAACATTTTCGCTTAGGGGTATACTCACTTTTGTTGCCAGCGGTTTAGGCATTAATAGCCATGTGTTGAGTTATTTTGAGGGGACAGCAAATTTACACTGTTATACAAGCTGTACACTCACTACTTTACATTGTAGCAAAGTGTAATTTCTTCAGTGTTGTCACATGAAAAGATATAAGAGAATATTTACAAAAATGTGAGGGGTGTACTCACTTTTGTGAGATACTGTAACAATGTAAATACAGTATAACTGGAGCCTCAAGGTCCTAGTATCAATCAAAAGAAAGTACTTGTAACCTACTTAAAACAGGCCTCCAGCCGCAACACCACCGGCTCGGAGACAACCAGCTTCAGATACCACCATTAGAACAACTGGGAGCCGTACGTCAGACTGGTCCCTATGAAGTACCTTTTTGTGCCCACAGTAACCTATAAGGACCTTGCACCCCTAGTCCTAGTAGGCATCAATCAAAAGAAAGTACTTGCAAACTACTTAAAACAGGCCTCCAGCCGCAACACCACTGGCTCGGAGACAACCAGCCGCTGATACCTCCATTAGAACAACTGGGAGCCGTACGTCAGACTGGTCCCTATGAAGTACCTTTTTGTACCCACAGAAACCCACAAGGACCTTGCACCCCTAGTCCTAGTAGGCATCAATCAAAAGAAAGTACTTGCAACCGACTTTAAACAGGCCTCCAGCCGCAACACCACCGGTTCGGAGACAACCAGCCGCAGATACCTCCATTAGAATAACTGGGAGCCGTACGTCAGACGGATCCCTATAAAGTACCTTTTTTGCCCACAGTAACCTACAAGGACCTTGCACCCCTAGTCCTAGTAGGCATCAATCAAAATAAAGTACTTGCAACCTACTTAAAACAGGCCTCCAGCCGCAACACCACCGGCTCGGAGACAACCAGCTGCAGATACCACCATTAGAACAACTGGGAGCCGTACGTCAGACTGGTCCCTATGAAGTACCTTTTTGTGCCCACAGTAACCTATAAGGACCTTGCACCCCTAGTCCTAGTAGGCATCAATCAAAAGAAAGTACTTGCAAACTACTTAAAACAGGCCTCCAGCCGCAACACCACTGGCTCGGAGACAACCAGCCGCTGATACCTCCATTAGAACAACTGGGAGCTGTACGTCAGACTGGTCCCTATGAAGTACCTTTTTGTGCCCACAGTAACCTATAAGGACCTTGCACCCCTAGTCCTAGTAGGCATAAATCAAAAGAAAGTACTTGCAACCGACTTTAAACAGGCCTCCAGCCGCAACACCACCGGTTCGGAGACAACCAGCCGCAGATACCTCCATTAGAATAACTGGGAGCCGTACGTCAGACGGATCCCTATAAAGTACCTTTTTTGCCCACAGTAACCTACAAGGACCTTGCACCCCTAGTCCTAGTAGGCATCAATCAAATGAAAGTACTTGCAACCTACTTAAAACAAGCCTCCAGCCGCAACACCACCGGCTCGGAGACAACCAGCCGTAGCTACCTCCATTAGAACAACAGGCAGGTCCCTATAAAGTACCTTTTTGTGCCCACAGTAACCTACAAGGACCTTGCACCCTGCTGGCTGCCTGACAACAATCACCCCAACAATCAACAAATAAAACAGCCCACAAGAAAGAAGGTAAAATACCAGGGGTGGACGGGAGGGAAGTTTTCCTTGGCAAATCTCTCCTCCACACCCTGCTTAACCACCCCCCTACAGCTCCACCTGCTCCCACCTATTCATATTGATTCATATGCACTCAGATATATATATATATTTTTTTTTAATAATAGGACTCCGGCTACAAACCTCTTGAAAACCCCTGTCATGGCGGCTCTCTGTTGACGTTCTTTTTTCCTTTACTCCGGGCCTCCCTCTAATTGCAGAGGTATCTTAGAGCCGAGTGAGTTAAGTCTCACATGAATGAGGCCATTTGGTATGCATGTCACTGCAATCAGCATGAAATGCCCTGATAATGAAGAAGAAAAGGGCAGCTTGCTTCCCCCAACGCCCCGAGGCAGGGGAAATTCAAGGAGACACTAGAGAAAGTGTCAGAAAATGTTTCTGATTTGTTTTACTGGCACTGACAAATTACAATAGGAGAGGAGCGAGGCTTGCGTCAGCTTGTCAAAGCCTCCTCCTGTTCTCACGGCGAACAGCACAAGCCGGTCTCGGGCTCCTTCCTAAGCATCGGCAATACGTCTGCCGTTCCCGTCAGTCTAATGGTACGTGATGTGCGGCCTCTGCGACGGTGCGGTGTGGCGTTTTTTTTTTTCAGACGTTCCGGCGTCTTGAAGAATGGCAATGTGCCCCGGAGGACTGCATTAGATGTTATGGTTAATTAACTAATTTATTCAATCAAGTTTAACAGTGTTTTTACTTTAATGGGCCCATTACGTTTTAATATGAACGTAACAGCCTCCGCTTCCAGCAGTCACAACAATAGCCTTGTCACTTCCCTTCTCTCCATGCTTCACAAACTTCTTGTAATGTGTGAAGTTGCAGGGCAGATCCGTTTTTATCACCGCCTGCGAACCGGCAGTCTAGTCACGTGGACCGGGAGCGCTTTACTGTGCGACTTCACTTTGGCATATGATTTCAAAGTATCAATGTGACAGCAAACTTGATTTCGTAAACTGCAACGCGCTCACTGATCCACAGGGTAATACTATTGGGGATTGGGTGGGGAGTGAATATCTATCAGAAAAATATCGGCATAATCCCCTGAAAATTGAAGGCATCTAAAAATAATGGGAAACAATTTAGTGCTAAGCACTAATGCACCTGCGCATAGGACAAGACAAAACTCTTTTTGTGCCATAGAAAATGTGTCAAATAAATCCCTCAATAGGGTTGTGTAACTTATGCCACAAGTGTTAAGTGTATATCCTTGTGAAATTGTGTATCTGTGTGCAAAGAAATCAAGTATATGTTTATGTGAGCAGCACGTAAAAGAGCGTAAAAGACGCCCCATACAGAGTAAAAAAGAAATGGGGTAACCACGCTCGAAACAAGTGGCACACAACGAAAAATATAAAAAATGATTACAAATCAAAACTGTATATAAACCCCTGATGACGTTGGCTGCGCGCTGACGAAACGTGTCCGGACGTGAGATCGCAACACGCTACGTCCGGGTTCCTGGAAAGCAGGTGGAACGTGGAATCGGCGTCTCCTGCTTGTATTTGCGGTCCCAGCATTTGTACGTGTAACCGGAGCATTGTAAATTACCTGGAGTAAGTGTACTATATTCTTTTAATAAATGGATTAACAATTTACTACACTGTGACTACAGAAATGACCAGTGAGTCCGACGTCACGCATTGCCCGATCTGCAGCCGGGCATCAGCGGACTCACCGGTCATTTCTGTTTGTTTCCCCGCATACCAATGTAAGTGTACGACCTTATTCAATAAATTTTTCTCGGGGGTATTACACTATTTGTCCGCTTATTTCTCATTCCGCATATGACATCTGGGGAGTAATAAGACCACGGACGCACATTGATAGCGGAGGAGACTAGTGGTATCCAATCAACAGAAGGGACATCAACATAGGAGATTTGCCTGTGTTCTGATATATACGCCATCTGGTAAGAGGCCAATTTGCGTCATATCCACAGGGTGATATTGCAGTGGAAGTTTCCTCCCTTACAACTGGTTTAGTAAGAGTCTTTACTCTGCGCCTAACCTTATCTTATCTGGTAAGGAGGAAAGCCTGTCGGTGGTGGGAATCTTTATTTCACAGCACTGGGAATATCACTTGAAGTTCCTTTATATATTTTTTCACTTATACCACTTGGTGAAGATTCCATTATTTGGACTTTGTGGACTTACTTTCATTTTTTTTGCCCCATTTGAATCCTATAAATTTTTTCACACAATCACATTCACTATGGTTGATTGTTATTTGTGTATGTAATTTGATTGCTCACATTGTTTATACATGTGCCTAGATGGCAATTTATTCTACATTTGTTTAGCGCACCTATTTTTTCAATACTACTACTATTACTACTACTACTACTAATAATAAATAATAATAATAAATATAAACTAAATACACAAATAAATAAAAATAATTAAAAATAAATAATAAATAAATACAATAAAGTAATACTATGTAATAATAAATAATTAACCCCTAACCCTTAAAATAAATAAATAAAAGAATAATAATAAAAGAATAATAAATACCTAAACACCCTAACACAAAATAAATAAATACATTATTATTATTTTAATATTGTATTTTTTTGTTTGGGTTTGCGTGTTTGTTTATTTTTATTTTATTTTTAGTTAGGGTTAGGGTGTTAATACTACTACTATTACTAGTACTAATAGTAATAAATGAATAAATAAATATAAAATAAATACACAAACAAATAAAAATAATTATAAATAAATAAGTAATAAATAAATACAATAAATGAATACTATGTAATAATAAATAAATAGTTAACTCCTTACTCTTAATATAAAAAAAAATAAATAAATAAAATAATAATAATAATAATAAAATAATAATAATAAAATAATAATAAATACCTTAACACCCTAACACAGCAGTTCCCAAACTGTGGGTCGGGACCCACTGGTGGGTCGCGAGCTGTGTTTGAGTGGGTCGCACTGAGCCGGAAATCACTGAGAGTGGGCCCGCTTAAATTGTGCTGTGCGAGCCCGCGCAAATTACAGAGAGCCAGAGTAGTCAAATTGCGATGGATTCAGGACCTCGCCTGCGCAGTTTACGGAGTCTGGTCTGCATTTCCTGCAAAGAGGATACTTGCATCAGTAACCATTTCTATGGCATTGTAATGTTGTATTTGTACGTATGTGGGCTGTTATGTAGGATATGTCCATGGGGTGCAGTGCCAGCTCCTCTGTCCTGCTAGCTGCAGTGGTGGTGGCTAGACTGGACGTGGGATTCTCTCAGCTATAGCGGGCAGAGACGGCAGCCTCTGTGTCATAGGAGGACCAGGTGGCCCGGCGGTGTCAGGAGTTCATGGCAGCTTCTGTGACCCCAGTAGAGGATGTGAAGGAGAAGAGCCAGGACACCAAGACCAGCATAGAGCTCCTCATCATGGAGACTCTGGCTGAGGTGTGCTGGGCCCTGGAGAGGGTAAACAGGGGCTTCACCTTCACTGTGGACCGCTGGGAGAGGAAGGAGGGTGAGTGCCATATAGTCTGCTGATCACTGTCCTGAGGTGGTTTATTTCTGTCCTCTGCCTGCCTTATACTCTCTATGAGGGTGCTGATTACTTACAACTATTATTTTCATTTATATAGCACCAACAAGTTCTGTAGCGCTTTACAATATTCAATTACAAGCAACTGGGTCCCGAAAAATAACTGTATTCGGAAGTGGGTCTCAGTCCAAAAAAGTTTGGGAAGCCCTGCCCTAACACAAAATAAATAAATACATTATTATTATTATTATTATTAATTTTAATTTTTCTGTTTGGGTTTGGGTGTTTGTTTGTTTTTTTAGTTAGGGTTAGGGTGTTAATACTACTACTATTACTAGTACTCCTACTAATATTAATAAATAAATAAATAAATGAAAGATAAATACACAAATAAATAAAAATAATCATAAATAAATACAATAAAAGATTACTTTGTAATAATAAATAATTAACCCCTAACCATTAAAAAAAAATATAATAAAATAATAACAAATACCTAAACACCTTAACACACAATAAATAAGTACATTATTATTATTAAGATTATTAATATTAATGAATGATTATTGTTAATAAAACTAGTACTCCTACTAATATTAATAAATAAATAAATGAAAGCAATACACAAATAAATAAAAATAATCATAAATAAATACAATAAATGATTACTTTGTAATAATAAATAATTAACCCCTAACCCTTAAAAAAATTATAATAAAATAATAACAAATACCTAAACACCTTAACACACAATAAATAAGTACATTTTTATTATTAAGATTATTAATATTAATGAATGATTATTGTTAATAAAAATGTATTTTTGGGGGGTTTGGGTGTTGGTTTATTTTTATTTTATTTTTTTGTTTGGCATTCGTTTATTATTTTTTTAATCATTATTAATATTAATAATAGTAATTTATTTAATATATATTTTTGAAATTTAAGGGTTAATCATTATTACATAATAATAATTTATTTTATATATTTATTATAATTTTTTGATGCTATTTTAGTTATTTGTGTATTTATTTGACACCTTTTTATTTATACATTTTTACTGTTTTCTTTTTTTTTTTTTTTTTATTTTTTTCATTCGAGCAGAAAATCAGGCAAAAACACACGACAAAAAATGCGAACGCGCAGATCACGTGTTTCCATTCATTTCTATGGGACTTAAAACATGCCAAAAATGCCAATCTGAGTTACAAAAAAAGCTCCAGAACTTTTTTGAGCTGCAGGCCTTTGGCCTCAGGTGACTTGGAGTGGAGATGAGAACCATCTCCATAGAGAATAACTGATTTTTTTCTCCTCCAGCATTTTGGAGCTGTGAATGGGGCCTAAGGCATTGAAGCCAACGTACTATTCCCAAGGCACACGTTCCTGTAGAGATGGCTGTGTATGTATGTAAGACCACCAGCTGGAACCATGACTAGTCAGAGAGAGATGCCACCAACACACCAAGATCTCCAAAATGGGTCCAAAGCTTTATTCAGCGAACACATCATTACAGCAAATCACATGCCTGCTGAAGGGGTCCTGCGTGGCACCAAAACATTGAGATTTGCTGTAATGATGTGATCGCTGAATAAAGCTTTGGACCCATTTTGGAGATCTTGGTGTGCTGGTGACATCTCTCTCTCTAAAGCCTCGTACACACGCGTCGAAATTCGGCCGGGAATTTTCGTCCGACGACCGATCTGCCGATTTTTCGGCTTGTTAGTATGGTGCTCTCGACAACCGACTCCGACTTTTCGGCCGAAAAAATCCTGGTGTGCAGGCTATAAAATTTTTGTCCACCGTCAAAACACGTCCGATTTTCGTGCAGTCAGTACAGATTTCGATGGGGAAAAATCTTATGAGCAAGACTGGGCATGCTCAGAGATGAAAGAACACAAAGAAAGCAATCCAACACATGACATCACTTCTGAAGTAGAATTCTGTCGGGCGACAAAATTCGTGTGCAGTCTAGAGCACATTCCAACCAACAGACACCACTCTGGACAAAAGACGGACGACCGGTCGGCGGAAATTAGTTGCGTGTGTACAAGGCTTTAGGCGTAGAAGGGCATAGAACGCACTGGATGGCACAGTAACTCAAAAAGATAAAAACAGAAAAATCGGATGAATCGGTGCACTTGCAAAAAACTCTTGGTAACATGTCGATCAGGTTGATTCCCAAATCAATTGCCTCATCCCTATAGAAAGCTGATGGTGTCTCTACTTGGAGGTATTGGTAACTAGGGATGATCGAACTTTTGAAAAGTTCGGTTCGACCAGAACACCCGAACTTCACGAAAGTTCGGCCCGGATTTCAGAACCCCATTGAAATCAATGGGACCCGAACTTCTGTAATCAAAAAACACCATTTTTAAGCCCTAAAACCCAATAAATGCCCCTAAAAAGTGCCTAGGGTTCTGGGTCATGCCCCATTAACTATTAATCACACAAAAAAAAGTTCTTAAAAATTGTAATTTTTGATAAAAAAGCCAATTATTGAAAAATTAGAAAAAAAAAAAAAGAGATTTTTTTGATTTTTACTTTGGATTTAGTATCTGGGGGGTCTAAAAGGTGTGCATGTGAAGTTTCAGCTCTGTAGCATGTCCAGAACCATGAAAAAAAAAAGATAATTTTTCAGTAGAACAGGGATGTGGGTCGGGACCCTCCTTTAACTTTAACACCTATATGATCTTTTTTTCTGGTTCTGGACATGCTACAGAGCTGAAACTTCACAGGTACACCTTTTAGACCCCCCAGACACAAAATCACACAAAAAAAAGTTCTTAAAAATTGTCATTTTTGATAAAAAAAGCCAATTATTGAAAAATTAAAAAAAAAAAAAAAAAAGAGATTTTTTGATTTTTACTTTGGATTTAGTATCTGGGGGGTCTAAAAAGTGTACATGTGAAGTTTCAGGTCTGTAGCATGTCCAGAACCAGAAAAAAAAAGATCGTTTGTATTAGAAAACTTTAAGCACAGGAATATGGCTTCTCTGCTGTAACACCTTGCCGGTTTAATAGCAGGCATTTTTTTGGATTCTTTGCAGTCAGGAAAAACATCTGAACTTGTGTATAGTGGTACTGTGCACAAGTTCTGATGTTTTGCCTGCCTCCAAAACCCCCCAAAAAATGCCAGCAAAAACACACCTGGGCATTTTTTTTTTGACACTAGCGTTTTTTTTGGCATTTTTTGGGGTTCTTTTGAGGCAGGCAAAACATCTGAACTTGTGTATAGTGGTACTGTGCACAAGTTCTGATGTTTTGCCTGCCTCCAAAACCCCCCAAAAAATGCCAGCAAAAACACACCTGGGCATTTTTTTTTTTTGACGCTAGCGTTTTTTTGGCATTTTTTGGGGTTCTTTTGAGGCAGGCAAAACATCTGAACATGTGTATAGGGGGTATATATAGGCATATATGTCTGAATATATACCCCTAGACATATATAGGTGTGATAGTAGCAGAAATATATTACTGTAAATGATTTCATTAGCGCAAGCATTTATTTCTGCTACTATCACACCTATATATGTCTAGGGGTATATATTCAGACATATATGTCTATATATTCCCCCTATACACATATTCAGATGTCATGTCTGACATCAAACATGTCCTCAAAAAAGCACTGGCAGTGGCAGCCCCTGCAGCATTAAAAAATGCTTGCTGGTGAGAAGCCACATTCCTGTCCCGAAGCAACACAGAGAAATGATCATTTCTCTATAGCGGTCACCCTGCTATGGAAGGGTTTTGTCACCCTGCCATAGCAGTCACTGTCAGTTAACCCTACACTACACTACGGTCCCCTAACACTTAACACTTTCCCTACAGAAACTAAATTTTTGAAGCTAACTTAAGTGTAAAGGAGCACTCTAACTACACTAGATATCTATTTCCTCACACTAAAAATAGCTAAATGAAACTTTTAAAGTAAAATTAACAGAACTGCTTCCACTCTCTTCCATGTCCAGTATAACAATGCTGGGAATATGGCGGGGGCGATCTTATATACTGGGGGGCGTATTCACTAATGATTGGTCTAGGGACCCCCTAGTCACTCCAATCACATTCCTAGCATTCTCCTGCCCCCTCAATTGGCTTTTGCTAATGGTTCTGGTCCAATCACGGGCTTTTAAAGCCCATTTCCTGAAGCATTGCATTTTGGGCGGTTCTGGTTGCCGAATTCCGAAATTTTTGGGCAAAAAGTTCTAAATTCGGCCGAACCTCGAACACCCAATGTTCGGGCCGAACCGATGGTGGACCCGAACCGTTCGATCATCCCTATTGGTAACCTGGAACTTTATTGGACATTGCTGGAAGGTTGGTCAAAGCAGTGGAAACTGAAGTTCAACCTTTCTGAATGCAAAATAGTGAGGGTTATTTACTAAAACTGGAGAGTGCAAATTGTGTTGCAGCTCTGTATAGAAACCAATCCGCTTCAGGTTTTATTGCCAAAGCTTAATTAAATGAGATGAACTTAGAAGACGATTGGCTGCCATGCACAGCTGCACCAGATTCTTAGTGCACCAGTTTTAGTAAATCTACCCCAGTGCACCTAGGGAAAAATAATCTCTTGATAGGATAGTTTTGGCTGGAACTACAGAGGAAACAAATTTGAGGGGGCCTATTTCTGGTGACAGTGTGGCCATGCAGTGGGGAAGGTAAATAGAAGTTTTGGGTGCATCACCAGCAGGAGGAAGGAGGTCTTGATTCTTCTGTATAGATCTTTAGTTATCACTAAAGGGACCATCAGCAGGAGGAAGGAGGTCCTAAATCCCTATATAGATCTTTAGTTATCACTAGAGGGATCCCCAGCAGGAGGAAGGAGATACTGATTCCCCTATATAGACTATTAGTAATGACTAGAAGGATGATCAGGAGGAAGAAGGAGGTCCTGATTACCCTATATAGCTCTTTATATCACTAGAGGGGTCACCAGCAGGAGAAAGGAGGTCCTGATTTCTCTTTATTGATCTTTATATCACTAGAGAGATCACCGTCAGGATGAAAGCGGTCCTGATTCTTCTGTGTAGATCTTTAGTTATCACTAAAGGGTCCATCAGCAGGAGAAAGGAGGTCCTAATTCCCTATATAGATCTTTAGTTATCACTCACTAGAGGGATCCCCAGCAGGAGGAAGGAGATACTGAATCCCCTATATAGACTATTAGTAATGACTTGAAGGATGACCAGGAGGAGGAAGGAGGTCCTGATTTCCCTATATAGCTCTTTATATCACTAGAGGGGTCACCAGCAGGAGAAAGGAGAATCAGGAGAAGCAGGAGGTGAGGAGTAGGGATCGATCGATATCGGTTTTTCGTTGCCAATACTGATATTTTGGCCATTGCATATTGGTATCGGCCGATATTTGAACATTTAAAGTTTTGCAAAATAAACACAATTTTCAACACAAATCTGTTACTGAACCCTTTGGTGGGTGGCTGGCTGGCACACTGTGGTGGGTGGCTGGCTGGCTGGCACCCATTGGTGGGTGGCTGGCTGGCACCCTGTGGTGGGTGGCTGGCTGGCATCCTGTGGTGGGTGGCTGGCTGGCTGGCACCCTTTGGTGGGTGGCTGGCTGGCACCCTGTGTTGGGTGGCTGGCTGGCTGGCACCCATTGGTGGGTGGCTGGCTGGCACCATGTGGTGGGTGGCTGGCTGGCATCCTGTGGTGGGTGGCTGGCTGGCTGGCACCCTTTGGTGGGTGGCTGGCTGGCACCCTGTGTGGTGGGTGGCTGGCTGGTACAGGCCTGTGGGTGGCTGGCTGGCACCGGGCAGCTGTGGGTGTATATGTGGCGGCTGTGTTAAACACACTGTGTGTGCGCTGTACACTCGCTGTCCCGAGACTCCCCAACTCCAGACGAGGCTGAGGGAGGCGGCCTAAGGAGACAGAAGCTGTCCCAGTGCGCGGAGGCGCGTGGCGCAACATACGCAATGACGTCATGACAATATCGGCAATATCTGTAACCTCCGGGACCGATTCCAATATATCGGGGAAAGTGCATATTGGCCCTCGATATATCGGCCTTGCCGATAATCAGTCGATCCCTAGTGAGGAGAACGAGCCACAGAGAGCACCACACATGCTGGGGGGACTGAAAAAACAGGACAGATATCTCCACGACTAAGCCTGTAAGGGTGAAACGCGTCAATGGACTGGGACTAACAGCTTGTTTTTGTCTTGCCGAATAAAGTTAATTTGATTCAAGTGACGCCATCGGCCATTCGTTCTCTCCGCGGCGGGGACTGTTTAAAAGGAGAAAACATTTGCCCGGAGTCAGGCTTTGCACAAGCCCGGTGTACAGATTTCCAATAAGTGAAATGCGACGTGTCAGCTCTTCAGGCACTCAAGGGCTAAAGTACAATAACTTCAACAAAGTGAACACGAAGATGAATTACGTCTGATTGGAGGTGAACCGCGTTCCACTGAATCAAAGCCCACCTGTCGTATATTCGCTCCATGTGCACTTTACTCGGCTAATGTTGTCATCAATTTTCATTTTTTCACGTTAAATGTATTTGGCTTTTGGACAAGATAGGTCATAATTCACAGCTTTGATGAATATTCTCCTTGGTCCCGATTTACAGAATGTGCACTTAATTAATTGCACAACCTTTAATTGGACAGTCTATTTTTAATGTCAGCCCGCTCTCCTCTGTTCTCACCGCCAGGCTTAGCGCGCCGATTGTTTTCTTGTCACTTCTGAGAAAAGCTGCAATTATTAAATTCTGTAAATAATTTGTCAAAGCCATGGCATGAAATCATTAGCGGGATGGAAATGGACCGATTAAAACAATATTTTTTTGGACTAAAAAAGTGAAGCACAACATTGCATTCCTAAAACAGAAAGAATTTGCATATCATGGCTGTCCTGATCGGGAAGGGGGGGGGATATATCTCATTTTAGGATGGTGGGCGGAGCCATGCGAATCAGTCCTTTATATTACAGGAGCCAACTGTGTATCGATACGAATGGCCTGCAGCCTGGAAATCATATCGCTGCTTTCTATCTAGCTATTTCTGGCTTGAGAGTCCTCATTAGTGCAAGATCTACAGTGAGGAAGAAAAAGTATTTGATCCCCTGCTGATTTTGTACGTTTGCCCACTGATAAAGAAATGATCAGTCTATAATTTTAATGGTCGGTTTATTTTAACAGTGAGAGATAGAATAACAACAAAAATATCCAGAAAAACGCATTTCAAAAAAGTTATAAATTGATTTGCATTTTAATGAGTGAAATAAGTATTTGATTCCCCATCGATCAGCAAGATTTCTGGCTCCAAGGTGTCTTCTATACAGGTAACAAGCTGAGATTAGGAGGACTCTCTTAAAGGGAGTGCTCCTAATCTCAGCTTGTTACTTGTATAAAAGACACCTGTCTACAGAAGCAATAAATCAATCAGATTCCAATCTCCCCACCATGGCCAAGACCAAAGAGCTGTCAGGGACAAGACTGTAGACATGGGGTAGGCAACCTCGGCTCTCCAGCTGTTGTAGAACTGCAAGTCCCATAAGGCACTGCAAGACTCTGACAGCCACAGGCATGCCCCCCCCCCCCCCCAAGGCTGAGGCATGATGGAATTTGTAGTTTCAGCTGGAGAGCCAAGGTTGCTTACCCCTGCTGTAGACCTACACAATGGGCTACAAGATCATCGGCAAGCAGTTTGGTGAGAAGGTGACAACAGTTGGTGCAATTATTTGCAAATGGAAGAAAAACAAAATAACTGTCAATCTCCCTCAGTCTTTCATGCAAGATATTGCAAAAAAAGAAGAAAAGACAAATAAGACTTTGAAGGAAGGCGCTGGTAATCCCATGGGCTTACCAGCGGCTACCTTCAAAATCCTATTTTTCTTTTCTTCTTTTTTTCCAATATTTTAGTTTGGATGTGGTGCCACTCATATCTGAGTCACGTCTTATACTTGTTACTCTCCATGCAAGATCTCACCTCGTGGAGTTTCAATGATCGTGAGAACGGTGAAGAATCAGCCCAGAACTACATGGGAGAATCTTGTCAATGATCTCAAGGCAGCTGGGACCATAGTCACCAAGAAAACAATTGGTAACACACTACGCTGTGAAGGACTGAAATCCTGGAGCGCCCGCAAGGTCCCCCTGCTCAAGAAAGCACATGTACAGGCCCGTCTATAGTTTGCTAATAAACAGCTGAATGATTCAGAGGAGAACTGGGTGAAAGTGTTGTGGTCAGCTGGGACCAGGCCCCGACTGGCCACACGGGGCCACCAGGCCGCATGTCCTTGTGGGGCCAAGGCAGCTGGGCTGCTCCTTGAGCCCATGCTACTCACTCAGCCCCCCTGCAGCTGGCTGGCCAGCCGCCAACTCAGCTTGGCCGTCGTGCCGGGGGGGTGGAAAGTACAGGTCAGGTGATCTGTGACCATGAAGAGAGAGGGGATCTGGAGGAGACACTGGACAGGAGGCAAAGTGAGTGCAGCTCCCCATGTGTGTGCCTGGATAGGAAGACTGGCTGCATATAGAATTGTTCTCTCCTTTTTTCTCCTGCAGCCCCTGAAAGCCTTATCTCCCTCTTGCAGGCTTTCAGGGGCTGCAGGAGAAAAATTGAGAGATTGATTCTTCTACTGTATATGGAGCAGGTCCTATCCTTCTACTGCCCCCCTGTGCTCTCTGCCCCCCCCCCCCATTGCTCTCCCCCCACTGTGCTCTCAGGCCCGCCTCATGCTCTCAGGCTCCCCCACTGCTCTCCTGCCCCCAACTGCTCTCCAGCCCTCCAGTGCCTCTCCAGCCCACAGTGCTCCCCCCCGTGCTCTCAGTCTCCTCCCCCCTCCCACTTCTCTCTAGGCCTCCAACTGTTCTCCAGCCCTCCAGTGCTCTCCGGGCCCCCTCATGCGCTTAGGCTCTTCTGTGCTCTTAGCTCCCCTGTGCTCTCCAGTCCCCCATGTGATCTCCACCCCTCCTGTGCTCTTCGCCCCCCCATGTTCCCAGCGCCCCCCAGTCCTCTCCAGCTCCCCAGTGCTCTCCCCTCACTGTGCTCTCAGGGCCCCCCGTGTTCTCAGGCTCCCCCCACTGCTCTCTGACCCCCAACTGCTCTCTAGCCCTCCAGTACTCTCCGCCCCCCCCCCCCAGTGCTCTCCAGCCCACAGTGCTCTCCTCCTTGTGCTATCAGGCTTCCCCCAGTGGTCTCTGCCCCCCCTACTGCTCTGTGCCCCCTCACTGTGCTCTCAGGCCCCCTGTGATCTCAGGCTGTCACCCACTGCTCTCCAGCCCTCCAGTGCTCTCCACCCCCCACCCCAAGTGCTCTCCAGCCCACAGTGTTCTTCCCCATGTGCTCTCAGGCTCCCCTTAGTGCTCTTTGCCCCCCCAGTGCTCTCTGCCCCCCCCCACTGTGCTCTCAGCCCCCTGTGCTCTCAGCCCCCCCCCCACTGCTCTCTGACCCCAGCTGCTTTCCAGCCTTTCAGTGCTCTCTGGGACCCCCTAGTACTCTCTGGGCCCCCGTGCTCTTAGGCCCCTTGTGCTCTTAGCTCCCCCTGCACTCTCCAGCCCCTCTGTTCTCTTGACCCCTCCTGTGTGCTTTGCCCCCCTCAGTGCTCTCCAGGCCCCCAGTGCTCTCTTACCCCCCCAGTGCTCTCCAGCCCCCTGTGCTCTCCAACCCCCCTAGTGCTCTCAGGCCCCCCTGTGCTCTCAGCCCCCCCATGCTCTCTGACCCCCCCAGTGCTCTCCAGCCCCATGCTCTCTGGCCCCCCCAGTGCTCTAGGCCCACCCTGTGCTCCCCCCCCATGTTCTCCGTCCCCCTTGTGCTGTCCGCCCTCTGTGCTCTCTGCCCTCCTTAAGTGCTCTCCAGCCCCCCCAGTGCTCTCCAGCCCCCCCCCAGTGCTCTCTCTGACCCCCCTAGTGTTCTCCAGCCCCCCCCCCCAGTGCTCTCTCTGACCCCCCTAGTGTTCTCCAGCCCCCCTGTGCTCTCTGCCCTCTGTGCTCTCCTGGCCCCCGTATGCTTTCTGCCCCCCCCCCCCCCCATGCTCTCTGTGCCTCTCAGTAAATATGTCCTGGGCTGCTCAGTCTAAAATGCCCAGGCCTATTTTTTGTCCCAGTCTGGGCCTCGGTGAGACCAAAATTGAGCTCTCTGGCATTAACTGAACTCGCCGTGTTTGGAGGAGGAATGCTGCCTTTGACCCCACGAACACCATCCCCACCATCAAACATGGTGGTGGAAACATTATACTTTGGGGGTGTTATTCTGCTAAGGGGACAGGGCAACTTCACCGCCAGGTACCGTCAAATCTTGGGTGAGAACCTTCCTTCCCTCAGACAGGGCATTGAAAATGAGTCGTGGATGGGTATTCCAGCATGACAATGACCCAAAACACACTACTACAAACTAGGGGAAAGTAAAGCACTGTGTTAATTTAACTGACATATACGCGGTCCTGCAACGCTGTTCAAAAATATAATTTATATCCTTTTTTCCCACAAATAGAGCTTTCTTTTGGTGATATTTGATCACCTGTGCGATTTTTATTTTTTGCGCTATAAACAAAAAAAGAGTGACAATTCTGAAAAATAAAACAATATTTTTCACTTTCTGCTATATAATATTCCCAATAAAAAAAAAAAAAAAAAATTAAAATCTAATTTTTTTCATCCTTTCAGGCCAATTTGTATTCTGCTACATATTTTTGGTAAAAAAAAATCGCTATAAGTGTATATTGATTGGTTTGCACAAAAGTTATCGCATCTACAAACTAGGGGAAAGTAAAGCACTGTGTTAATTTAACTGACAATTGCGCCTGTCGTGCGACGCGATGTACAAAAATATAATTTATATCCTTTTTTCCCACAAACAGAGCTTTCTTTTGGTGGTATTTGATCACCTGTGCGATTTTTATTTTTTTTTGCGCTATAAACAAAAATATGCGGACAATTCTGAAAAAAAAAAACAATATTTTTCACTTTCTACTATATAATATTCCCAATAATTTTTTTTTTTTTAAATCTAATTTTTTCATCATTTTAGGCCAATTTGTATTCTGCTACATAGGTTTGCGCAAAAGTTATCGTGTCTACAAACTAGGGGAAAGTAAAGCACTGTGTTAATTTAACTGACAATTGCGCGGTCGTGCAACGCTGTCCAAAAATAAAATTAATGTCCCTTTTTTCCCCACAAATAGAGCTTTCTTTTCGTGGTATTTGATCACCTCTGCGATTTTTTTTTTTTTGCGCTATAAACAAAAAAAGGCGGATAAATCTGAAAAATAAAACAATATTTTTCACTTTCTGCTATAGAACATTCCCAATAAAAAAAAAAAAAAAATTAAATTAAATTTTTTTCATCATTTAAGGCCAATTTGTATTCTGCTTCATATTTTTGGTTAAAAAAATCCCAATAAGTGTATATTGATTGGTTTGCGCAAAAGTTATTGAGTCTACAAACTAGGGGAAAGATTTTGGTTGGGCATCCTTAGTTTTTTTTTTTTTTTTAACATATTCCACATGAATTAATATAAAATGTTTAGAACCCCCCACTGATTATTTTTTACAGATTTTCAGTGAAAAGATTCTGCCATGGGGTTGATTTTTTTTTTTTTATATGTTTTTATTACATTTTTTTTTTTCGACAATACATGAAAATAAAAAAATAAAAAAAAAGGAAACAACAAATAACAAGTAAAATTAGGTTTATACCTCTTTACATCTGTGTCATATACCAGCTTTAATGCACCTTAATAGTTCCTAAACCAAAGGGAAGAAAAAAAAGAAAAAAAGAAAAAAAAAAAAAAAAGGCCCCAAGAGGGTCTCTCTTGTGATATTATTATCAAAACATTTTGTGAAAAATTTCCCAAGAAGTCAAAAAATTATCATCGAATGTCAAAAGATTTCCCTAATTATTCCCTTTTTTTTTTCCTTTTGCCAACTATAATTATTATCACTAGTTGGGCGTCCTAAGTTTTTTTTTTTTTTAAATATTCCACATGAATTAATATAAAATGTTTAGACCCCCCCACTGATTATTTTTTACAGATTTTTAGTGAAAAGGTTCTGCTATGGGGTTGATTTTTTTTTTTTTTATATGTTTTTATTACATTTTTTTTTTCGACAAACAAAGAAATGAAAAAAATAAAAAAAAAGGAAACAACAAATAACAAGTAAAATTAGGTTTATACCTCTTTACATCTGTGTCATATACCAGCTTTAATGCACCTTAATAGTTCCTAAACCAAAGGGAAGAAAAAAAAGAAAAAAAAAAGAAAAAAAAAAAGAAAAAAAAAAAAAAGAAAAAAAAAAAAAGGCCCCAAGAGGGTCTCTCTTGTGATATTATTATCAGAACATTTTGTGAAAAATTTCCCAAGAAGTCAAAAAATTATCATCGAATGTCAAAAGATTTCCCTAATTATTCCCTTTTTTTTTTTCCTTTTGCCAACTATAATTATTATCACTAGTTGGGCGTCCTTAGTTTTTTTTTTAACATATTCCACGTGAATTAATATAAAATGTTTAGACCCCCCCCCCCCCCACTGATTATTTTTTACAGATTTTCAGTGAAAAGGTTCTGATATGGGGTCGATTAGTGAATCCACGTCAGTCCGAATTTGACTTCCAGGAGAATTACCCCCCTTCCTTCATGACCGGGCCATTTTTTTTGCGATGCGGCACTGCGTTACAGACAATTGCGCAGTCATGCGACGCTGTACCCAAATAAAATTGATGTTCACACATATGCGATGCGGGAACCCCTGCGAATCCACTGCGGGTTCCCGCATCGCATTCAACTTGCAGGCAGTTCACACTGCCGTATGCGAATCGCTGGGGGGGTGTCAATACACAGTTAACGACACCCCCCAGATCATTTTGCATATCGCAGTGCGAACTGTCAGTTCGGACATGAATCGGATTGCATATGAATCGGATTGCCACACCCAGCCATTACCAACGGGGCAGATCGGATGGCAAGAGCCGATCAAGCGAAGCGGATCAAAGTTCACTCATCACTTCTACCTATCATTATCCGCGGTACGAGCTCGGCCGCTTACACTTACTGTGGTGTGAAATGATTGAGAGAGCCGGAGGTATCACAATGAGACGTTTTGTGGCTTTTATAACAAAAAAAAAAAGGAAAAGCCCTGCAAAGGCAGAAGGAACGGCGTGCCAGAGAACGCCGGACAACCCCGCTTCCTTTCAGCGGCACAAGGCCCATTGATACGGGCGCTTTTATTTGCGAAATTGGAACACTGGTGCTCACACTTAAGGGCTCCTTGATGCCTCGCAGATCCCCCAGACAAGGCCACTTCCGTCATTCACACTGCCAAGTGCCTGGAATGCAAGCCATCAGAGCTGTCAGTCAGCGCACAAAGCTGTTCAGTGCCTAGTAACTGGCAGGCAGGAGGGAGTAGGCAAAGGTCAGTCCCTGTCAAATCTTTGCAAATGTAATTGTACTGGCAGCTCGCGAGGAAATCACTTGTTCCCTAGCAACTTTGTGTATGCAGCGAAGAGTAATTTACTGTCCTATTATTTGCCGCGTTTCAATTCCTTTTAGGAGCATAGTTTCCAATGAAGTTGGACTAGAGAATGACACTCGTATAGACAGCAGAGTCCAATGCCAACCTGCTCGGGCGGCTTCATTTTGTTTAGTGTGCTTTCATGCAGGCACGGACCTGGGGGGGGGGGTGAAGGGTCTTTCAGGGGTGGAAAGTTTCAGCGGAGGGTGGGAGACTTCTTCTTTATTCACACACATAAGCAGGGCCGTCCTAATGAATGGGCAGACATGGGCAATGCCCAGGGGCCCCATTACAGGGCCAAGACAAGGGGAGGGGCGCTGTTGATTTGGCCACTTGGGCTGCTTTTCTTTGACAGGAGTACCTACAATGTTACTCCTGTTAGAAGGAGCAGTGGCTAGTTAGAAGGAGCAGGGGGCAGAAGAGAGCTGCCACTGAGACTGAGAACTCAGCTCAGTCTTAGCGCGGGAGAGGAAGGAGGAGCTGCGTTCATTGCAGGTGGTTTTATTGGGCAACTTTGTGGCAAATGAGGTTTAATGTTGATAAATGTAAAGTTATGCACATACTAGGGGAGTAGAACTGGGGGAATCCATAGCAGAGAAGGATCGGGGTGTTCTCGTAGATCATAAGCTTAATAATAGCATGCAATGCCAAGCTGCGGTTTCCAAAGCAATAAAAGTATTTTCTTGTATTAGGAGAGGCATGGACTCCAGAGAGAGAGAGACAAATCGTTAGTAAGCCTCGATTCACACTAGCGCGACTTGTCAGCCTGACAAGTCGCGCTCCCTCGCGGTCCATTGACTGCTACAGGACCCGTTCTAATAGGAGCGACACAAGTCGCTCCGACTTAGAAAAAGGGTCCTGTACTACTTCGGGGCGACCTCGGAGCGATTTGCATAGACTTCCATTATGTGAAGTCCATGCAAGTCGCTCCGAAGTCGTGGTGCATGGGAATGCACAAGTCGCCCCCGAAGTAGTACAGAGTCGTGCCTCCCCAGTGTGATTCGACACTTAGACCTCATATGCAGTTCAGTTTTGGGCTCCAGTTCTCAAAAAGGATATCAGGGAACTGGAGAAAGTGCAGAGAAGGGCAACCAATCTGATAAAAAGCATGGAGGAGCTCAGCTGAGAGGAAAGATTAGAAGAACTGAATTTATTCTCTCTTGAGAAGAGGAGATTAAGGGGGGATATGATCTCCATATACAAATACATAAGGGGTCCATATAGTGAACTTGGTGTTGAGTTATAGGTCATCACAGAGGACAGGGGGGCACTCTTTACGTCTAGAGGAAAACAGATTTAGTCTCCAAATACGCAAAGGTTTCTTCACAGTAAGAGCTGTGAAAATGTGGAATAGACTCCCTCCAGAGGTGGTTCTGGCCAGCTCACTAGATTGCTTTAAAAAAAGGCCTGGTTTCTTTCCTAGGTGTACATAATATAACCAGGTACTAATATTTATAGGTAAAGTTGGTCCAGGGAATATCCGATTGCCTCTTGGGGGATCAGGAAGGAATATTTTCCCCCTGCTGTAGCAAATTGGATCATGCTTTGCTGGGGTTTTTTGCCTTCCTCTGGATCAACTGCGGGTATAGGATTGTGTTTATATGGGATTGTATGGTTGGGTTTTCTTTACTGTTTTTTGTTTTTTATTGGTTGAGGCAGATGGACTTGTGTCTTTTTCAACCTGACTAACTATCTAAACACTGTGATAGGGGAACCTGATGTATTGGGACACCTGATGTATATAGGCACTTTGATAGGGGAACCTAATGTAAGGGGGCACTGTGATGAGGACACCTGATGTATATGGACACTGTGATAAGAACACCTGATGTATATGGGCACTCTGATGAGGACACCTGATGTATATGGGCAGGGCCGCTGATAGGGGGGGGGACCACCAGCCCTCTTGTAGGGGGCCCGAGCACACAGGGGGGCCCACACAGAGAGGGGGATTAGTGATGGACAACAAATACAGAAATCCTCCTCCAGCACCTGAATCTGATCTATCCCTCTCCCTGCTATCAGCTTTTATCTGCTGAGAAAGAGACAGTTGTCCCTTCACTAATTCCCCTCCCTGTGTGGGCTCCCCTCCCAGCACTGGCTCTAATGTTATCTCTACTCAGGAATTTATTTGTAACTTTGTTTCTCTCTCTCTGTCTCTCTGATCACTGAGCTCCAACTGCCCAGCCTGTATATTTTTCTCATCTCATCTTCATTTTTATTTAACATAGTTTTTTTTTTTTTTTTTTTAGATTTAGCAGGAATTATGTGAGTTATGTTATATTTGTGTCTGCTAATAGTGATTTTGTTGTAATTTTAGCTAAATATATCTTTAATATTTTCTTGGGGGGGGGGCCCTGCCAGGTAGTCTGTACGGGGCCCCGCAATTTCTAACAGCAGCCCTGTATATGGGCACTGTGATGAGGACACCTGATGTACTGTATATGGGCACTGTGATGAGTACACCTGATGTATATGGTCTTACAGACCACCAACGTGTTTCACTGGGTTAGGAGCTTACTCATAGGGTGGCTAAAGACCTTCAACGTGTTTTACTTGGTCAAGAGCTTCCTCATAGGGTGACTATAGACCTCCAATGTGCTTCACTTGGTTAGGAGCTTCCTCATAGGGTGGCTACACACCTTCAACGTGTTTCACTTGGTCAGGAGCTTCCTCATAGGATGGCTATAGACTGCCAATGTGTTTCACTTGGTTAGGCGCTTCCTTATAGGGTGGCTACTGATCCTAATGTGTTTCACTTGGTTAGGCGCTTCCTCATAGGATGGCTACAGATCCAAATGTGTTTAACTCAGTGAGGAGCTTACTCATAGGGTGGCTACAGATTAGGGATAGACCAATTATCGGCAAGGCCGATATATCGGGGGACAATATGCACTTTCCCTGATATATCGGTATCGCCAGCCACCCACCACAGGGTGCCAGCAAGCCAGCCATTAAGCATTAAACAACAATTAGCATGTTCAGTACCAGATTTGTGTCAAAAATTGTCTTTATTTTTCAAAACTTTAAATGTACAACATACCGGCCCACGTCGGCTGATACCGATATGCGATGACCAAAATATCGGTAGTTGGCCCTGAAAAAAACATATCGGTCTATCCCTACTACAGATCACAATGTGTTTCACTCAGTCAGGAGCTTACTCATAGGGTGGCTACAGACCACCAACGTGTTTCACTCAGTCAGGAGCTTCCTCAGGAGGGCTACACACCTCCAATGTGTTTCATTTGGTTAGGCGCTTCCTCATAGGGTGGCTACCGATCCTAATGTGTTTCACTCAGTCAGGAGCTTACTCATAGGGTGGCTACCGACCTTCAACGCGTTTCACTTGGTCAGAAGCTTCCTCATAGGATGGCTACAGACCTCCAATGTGTTTTTCTTGGTTAGGCGCTTCCTCATAGGGTGGCTACAGATCCTAATGTGTTTCACTAAGTCAGGAGCTTACTCATAGGGTGGCTACAGACCGCCAACTTGTTTCACTCAGTCAGGAGCTTACTTATAGGGTGGCTACAGATCCCAATGTGTTTCACTTAGTTCAAAGCTTACTCATAGGGTGACTACAGATTTCAATGTGTTTCACTCAGTCAGGAGCTTACTCATAGGGTGTCTACAGATTCTAATGTGTTTTACTCGATCAATAGCCTACCCATAGGGTGGCTACAGACCTCCAATGTGTTTTACTTGTTAAGGAGCTTGGTCCTAGGGTGGCTACAGACCCCCAATGTGTTTCACTCGGTCAGGAGCTTACGCATAGGGTGACTAAAGACCTCAAACATGTTTCACTCAGTCAAGAGCTTACTCATAAGGTGGCAACAGATCCCAATGCATTTCACTCAGTCAAGAGCTTACTCACAGGGTGGTTACAGATCTCTATGCTTTTCACTCGGTCAGGAGCTTACTCATAGAGTGACTACAGACCCTCAACGCATTTCAATTGGTCAGGAGCTTACTCATAGGTTGGAGGACTGTACTTCAGATGAAGTGATCTGTTTGCTGGATAGATCTGCAAATTGTCTCGAGGCTTTGAACATAGTTCCCTAATACCATGGTTCTCCATTAATGATTAGAAAACTGAACAAACAATCTTAAAGCAAACAATTTTGAAAGAAAATCTCTTAGCGTATGGCCAGCTTTAGGTACTACTGCTCTCTTAGGTTGCACTTGTCAGGTTTTCCCCACTGCAAGACAGTCGGAGTGGAGTGGAGTGAAGTACAGACTTGTCAGGTGAGACCATAATCCAAAGGCCACATATGACAGCAGACATAAGCCCACAGTTGCAATCAGACTACCAGACATGCAATACATGGGGCACACAGGTGGAGATTAAGAGGTTTGAATCAAAAGACAAGACGGGATACAGGGATCATTACATATCAGATTGAGATAGTAACACACAAAGTGCACGTGGCTGTTGCAGAGACTAGAAGAAACTTGAGCTAATGTACTGTGCAGGCTGCTAACACCTGGTGAGGTGAGAAGCATGCTGACAGAATGCAGTGCACATCGGATCCATGTGCGTGCCTAGAGAACGGAGAACACAGCTGAGAGCCTTTGATTAGTTACACTTTAGAGGTCAACAGGAAATAGAGAATTATACCAAGCGACTCAACTCAACTCGGAAACAAATATGTAGTCTGGGTGGACCAACCCTTTAAACCTCAGCCATATTTTGCCTAGCACAAAGTCATCCTTCCAGAATGACATCTCTATCTTGGATAATATTAGAACCCAGCCTGGGACGATGCTGGGGGAAGAACAAGGAAATGAGACTGTATTGCTGGGATTCTGTTGGGGATAATTAAGGTTGGATATATGGAGCATTGAGTGAATTTGAAGCATTTTTCAATCAGACTAATCTATGTGTGTAAGACAGTAATTTCCTGCACTGTTACCTCTCGCATCGGGACAAAGAGAATGTGACAAGCCAGCGATACAAGCGTGTCACCCATTTGGGGAAGTGCTTGTGCTTATCTCCTGCCCAGGATGTAGACTGACAATCTAGATTTCATGTCATGATGTGCACACCAGTAAGGACAAACTGCCTGTGCGGCAAGGAACACACCAGACAGGTCAGGGATAAAGTTGTGGAGAAGTGTAAAGCAGGGTTAGGTTATAAAAAAATATCCCAAGCTTTGAACATCTCAAGGAGCGCTGTTCAATCCATCATCCGAAAATGGAAAGAGTATGGCACAACTGCAACCCTACCAAGACATGGCCGTCCACCTAAACTGACCGGCCGGGCAAGGAGAGCATTCATCAGAGAAGCAGCCAAGAGGCCCATGGGAACTGCAGAGATCCACAGCTCAGGTGGGAGAATTTGTCCATAGGACAACTATTAGTCGTGCACTCCAAAAATCTGGTCTTTATGGAAGAGTGGCAAGAAGAAAGCCAAAAGAAGTCCCATTTGCAGTCTGTGAAAAGCCATGCGGGGGAAACAGCAAACATGTGAAAGAAGGTGCTCTGGTCAGGTGACACCAAAATTGAACTTTTTGGTCTGTAAGCAAAACACTATGTGTGGTGGAAAACTAACACTGCACATCACCCTGAACACACCATACCCACTGTGAAACATGGTGGTGGCAGCATCATGTTGTGGAGATGCTTTTCTTCAGCAGGGACAGGGAAGCTGGTCAGAGTTGATGGGAAGATGGATGGAGCCAAATACAGGACAATCTTAGAAGAAAACCTGTGAACGTCTGCAAAAGACTTGAGACTCGGCCAGTGGTTCATCTACCAGCAGGACAACTACCGTAAACATCCAGAGCTACAATGGAATGGTTTAGTTAAAAGCATATTCATGTATTAGAATGGCCCAGTCAAAGTCCAGACCTAAATCCAATTGAGAATCCGTGGAAAGACTTGAAAATTGCTGTTCACAGAGGCTCTCCATCCAATCTGACAGAGCTTGAGCCATTTTGCAAAGAAGAATGGGCAGAAATGTCCCTCTCTAGATGTGCAAAGCTGGTAGAAAAATCCCCAAAAAGACTTGCAGCTGTAATTGCAGGGAAAGGGGGTTCTACAAAGTATTGACTCTGGGATGGTGAATACAAATGCATGCCACACTTTTCACAGATTTGTAAAAAATGTGGAAAACCATTTATCATTTTGCTTATACTTCACAATTATGTGCCACTAACATAAAATCCCAATAAAATACAATTGCGTTTTTTGCTTGTAACACGACAAAATATGGAAAATTTCAAGGGGTATGAATACTTTTTCAAGGCACTGTATATATTAGTAAAAATTGCGCCCCCATCCATGCATCCGGCCCCCTAATCTACATGCAGGGCACCGGATGCATGGATTCCAATAGGGTTTTATTTTATTTTATTTTATTTAATTTTTAAGCACGTGATTTTGAGCCAGAGGCTCTAATAGGCTTCAAAAAAGGGTGGGCTGGGGGCGCAGAGCACTGCGTCCTGAGCCCACCCAGTTGTATGACAATAGCGAATGAATATTCACTATTATCACACTGATTCTCCTCCCAGCCAATCAGGAAGCGGGTTATGAGACCCCTTTCCCATTTGGCTGAAAAGAGAAGCGATTTTACTGGCCATTGGCCAGGAAGTGGGAGGAGACCCACGGCCGGAGGAGAATCACAGCCACATCCGGAAAGGAGGAGGTAAAAATGCTGGCTGGCCAGCCGGCCAGCCATCCCGGGGGGGATTTGTCTGCCAGCTGGCTGGCTGTCTGGCCGGCCTTCCCAGGGGGGAGGGTTAGGTAGTGATGGATTTGCCTGCCGGCTGTCCCGCGGGGGTGTGGGTTTTGATGCCCCCCCCCCCCAAATTTATCATGCACCAGCCACCACTGGTACAGAGTGTAACATGGAGCATATATAAAAGGTAATAAGGGTCTGTACTGTGTAGTGTTACATGGGGCTCAACACTCTGGAACAATGGGCATCGCTGTGCTTTGCATCATATAACGCCATGCAGAGCTGTGATCTGCATTATATAGCATAAGGTGTAAGTGTGACCTCTTCTGTATACTGCAATCTTTGTGATATAGGAGCGCTAAACCTTATGGGTATGAGTTACAACGCAATGGTCTGAGAGGCTGCTTACCAGAATATCATATTATTTATGGACTGGATGAACTGGTAATGAAATGAAATAATAATAATGATAGGAAGCCATCCATTGTTTACAATTGTCATGTGATCTGCTGTGATTGGTTACACAAGTCACATGGCACCGGCAGTGGGCCAATACAGCGATCAGTCATCAGCTGTGTGCGGTGGCGCGATCCGGAAGGACGTCCTACGACGTTCGCACGGATTGATGAGAAGTTCCCGCTGACATCATCTTGCCATACACCAGACGAGAACCGGGAAATTACATTTATAAAAGATCTGTACTCGACAATTTAAATTGTATTGTAGAAATGACGTACCCCCTACTTACTACTGAGGAAGGAGTTTCCGAGACGTGTTGGGTCTGTCCTGGTTTAGCATTGATGCAGAAAAGGTCATGCGCTATGAAAAACTGTATCCAACCATGGACAATTACAATTACAGGATACCTGTAAAGCTTACCCCTAACGCAGGTGGTCAGACACTATAGCTAGCTTCTGTGTTCTTCACCTATAGCAGCCCCCTTTCCCATAAGGCAAGCAGGCCTACCGGTACTTAATTGCCCGCACAATACATGCTCTGTCAGGAGCATGTAGCGCTCCTGCTGCTCATTCCAGCATCCTGGATTTGGCCGTGGCATTTTTCTTGTCTGTCTGTCCACCTGCAAGATGACTGAGGTGGCCAGGCTCTGGATGGAGATCAAACCTGATTTAAGCCTGCCAAGCCTGCAGTCTAATGTTGCATTTGACTGTGTAATACCTGCGTGCTCTGCAGTATGTCTGTCTGCTCTGCTGTTTAGATTCCCCTATTTATGACTTTGGTTCGGATATTGACTATTCGCTGAACTCTGCCTGCCGTCTGACTATGGATTAACCCTGACTATTCTGAAACTTGCCTGCCTTGTATCTAAACTGTCATTGAACCACTCTGCCTGTCTGCCAACCGCAAGTACCCGTTTGCTCTGCTCAGCTCACACCTGCCCTCGGCACTATAGCATTGTGTATTAGTCCTGGGGGCAACCGAGTATCAGTAGGCCTGCTTGCCTTTGGGAAAGGGGGCTGTTATAGGTGAAGAACACAGAAGCCAGCTATAGTGTCTGATCACCTGTGTTAGGGGTAAGCTTTACAGGTATCCTGTAATTGACGCTGCATTGTACATGTGTGAAAAATGGCAGCCAACATGTAATTTTTATAATTGCTTTTATAATGCCCTGTAATAAAGATTGGCATGATTGCTTTGTAAGAAAAGTTGTGTGTGGATTGTATATTGCCCTCCAAGTCCCAATAAAAAGACAGAGGTTTTGTATGTAAAAGCAAGGGTTGCTGGCAATAGACTGAGCATTTCACACTCCATTTGATTTCGGTATCCTTTGGTAAGGACTTGGAATAAAATAGTAGAAGGGCTGGTTGTGATACCATGTGCTGGGCCATATACACTCACCGGCTACTTTATTAGGTACACCTTGCTAGTACCAGGTTGGATCCCCTTTTGCCTTCAGAACTGCCTTTCATTCTTCGTGGCATAGATACAACAAGGTGTTGGAAAAATTCCTCAGAGATTTTGCTCCATAGTGAGATGATAGCATCACGCAGTTGCTCCAGATTTGTCGGCTGCACATCCATGATGGGAATCTCCACCACATCCCAAAGGTGCTCTATTGGATGAGATGTGGTGAGTGTGAAGGACATTGGAGGACAGTGACCTCATTGTCATGGTGAAGAAACCAGTGGTGAGATGATTTGAGCTTTGTGACATGGTGTATTATCCTGCTGGAAGGAGCCATCAGAAGATGGGGACACTGTAGTCATAAAGGGATGGACATGGTCAGCAACAATACTCAGGTAGGCTGTGGCCTTTAAACCATGCTCAATTGGTACTAAGGGGCCTAAAGTGTGCCAAGAAAATAATCCCCCCACCATTACACCACCAGCCTGAACCGGTGATACAAGGCGGGATAGATCCATGCTTTCATGGTGTTTACCCCAAATTCTGACTCTACCATCTGAATGTCGCAGCTGAAATCAAGACTCGAGACCAGGCAACATTTTTCCAATATTGGTGTTCCTGTACAAATTGTAGCCTCAGTTTCCTGTTCGTAGCTGACAGGAGTGGCACCCGGTGTGGTCTTCTGCTGCTGTAGCTCATCTGCTTCAAGGTTGGAGGAGTTTTGCATTCAAAGATGGTATTCTGCATACCTTGGATGTAAGGAGTGGTTATTTGAGTTACTGTTGCCTTTCTATCATCTGGAACCAGTCTGCCCATTCTCCTCTGACATCAACAAGGCATGTTCCTCCATACACAACTGCCGCTCACTGGATATTTTCTCTTTTCCCCACCATTCTCTGTAACCCGAGAGATGGTTGTGTGTGAAAATCCCAGAAATACTCAGACCAGCCCGTCTGCCACCAACAACCATGCCACATTCAAAGTCACTTTCTTCCCCATTCTGATGCTCGGTTTAAACTTCAGCAAGTCGTCTTCACCACGTCTAGATGCCTAAATGCATTGAGTTGCTGCCACGTGATTGGCCGATTAGAAATTTGTGTTCCCAAGCAATTGAACAGGTGTACCCAATAAACTGGCCAGTGAGTGTATGCAGGGCCTGGACAAGGGGTGGGCAAGAGGGGACGTCTGCCCTGGGCTCAAAAGTTTTTTGCAGAGATTTGGGTGCCCTGAGCCTAACCGTAAGGGAAGGAGGGGGCGCAGTTTAACATCTTTGCCCTGGGCGCTGGACGGCCTTGTCCCGGCACTGAGTGTATGTATCCAGCACTCCAGCCCCTGATGACACAGGTATGTAACTGCTGGAAAAGAACAGATGACTTTTTTTTTTTTATTATGATACGGCCCTGAGATCCCCCAGGAACATGACACAGTCTGGGAGATGTGCCATCAGCCCCCTGCATATCACCGGGGTGGATATACAATCGTATTGACTGGAATGTGTTTATCTCTGGCTAATCTGGAGTGCGGCGGCCAATCAAATTGCAGGAGAAATGAGACATTGATCTACATCAGTCTCTCCCGCATCACGGCTGGAACATCTTTCACTATGATGGATGATCTGAGCGGCTGGGCCATTATTCTTCCATAGCTGCCACCAATAACACACACGGACAGACCACACACACAGACAGACAGAACCCTGGACATACCTGTGTGCACACTCACAGCTACATTCCTCCTTTACTATCTACTACTGTACTACCTTACTTACATCGCCGTTCTATAGAGATGACAGAAAGGTGATGCAAAAAAGGTTTTATTGATTGATTCATATAAAGAGGTTTCCAGAAGTTAGCAGAGGAATCGGTCAATCTCTTTCTTATTGCACAACAATCACCAAAGTAGAAAAAAAAGACACAAAATAATGCCGTTCTGCATCCTTCAATTTATCATTCAATGCATTCTTAACCACTTTACCACCGGAGGATTTTCCTGCTTTACGTCCAGTCCACTTTTTGCGATTCGGCACTGTGCGATTTTAACTGACAATTGCGCGGTCATGCAAACAAAATTGACGTCCTTTTTTCCCCACAAACAGAGCTTCCTTTTGGTGGTATTTGATCACCTCTGCGCTTTTCATTTTTTGCGATATTCATAAAAGAAGAGCGAAACTTTTGCGAAAAAATTGACATTTTCTACTTTGACAGTTAAAAAATATCCAATATATTCAATTTTTGTCATATATTTAGGCCAAAAAGTGTCTTAGCCTCCGTCCGTAGGTGACGGCGGAGGTGTCCTGTTCTGGCGTGGCGTGCAATACTACAGAGCCCACGGAGCTACCCCGTTCAGGGGACATTTTATTCCTTTTTCTGGATAGCCCTGTTTGTTTTCCCCCGAGGTCCTTAATTTTGATCTCCTCTGGAATAAGGGGCGGGGCTCGACACCCCATCTTTTGGGACGATTCTTTCTGCCCCTTTTGGGGGCTGGAGGTGTCCAGTCTGTGCTTCTTTGGGCGTGAGTGCGAAATTGTGCATCGGGCTATGTGTGGAACCCCTGGTCAGCACCAATCATCCCCAATTTCTCTTTTCATGTGTCCACCCAGGACTGGCTATGGTCTTTGAAAAAGCCCATCCAAGGGCGAAACGCGTCAGCCCTGTCCCAGGGCACTTGTGAGATTTATCGGGACTATTGTATTGAATGTACCATGGAGAATGTTTTTCTCTTTTAAATGTCTGTTCATTTTATATTGATGATTTGTAAACTCAATAAATGATGTTTTTTCTATATTTGAAGTAATTGTGTCATGCTCACCCATCAGGAGCCTTCCTCATCATATCCACTATTTTATTCCTAGGTACCAGTATCCTTTACCCATAGAGGTGACGGATCAGAGTCCTTGGTTCTTTTATCTGTCTACTAGGATTGGAGGTCTCCTGTATGATTAAATCACACCCATTAAGACTATTTTTCTTTGATACTTCCTTTTGGTGGTATTTGATCATCTCTGCGCTATTCATTTTTTGCTATATTCATAAAAAAAGAGCGAAACTTTTGCGAAAAAATTGACATTTTCTACTTTGACAGTTAAAAAATATCCAATATATTCAATTTTTGTCATATATTTAGGCCAAAATGTATTTAGCTACATGTCTTTGACAAAAAAATTCTCAATGAGCGTATTTTTAACCGCTTTATGACCAGAAGATTTTATCCCATTCCTGACCAGGCCATATTTTGCGATTCGGCACTGCGTTACTTTAACGTACAATTGCGCGGTCGTGCGATCCTGTACCCAAACTAAATTAACAGTCTTTTTTTCCGCACAAACAGAGCTTTCTTTTGGGGGTATTTGATCACCTGTGCGATTTTTACTTTTTTTGCGCTAAAAACAAAAAAAGAGCGACAATTTTGAAAAAAAATAACAATATTTTTCAAATTTTGTTATATGAAATCCCCCCCCAAAAAATGTAAAAATCTAATTTTTTTTAACATTTTAGGCCAATTTGTTTTCTGCTACCTATGTTTAGTAAAAAAAAATCGCAACAAGCGTATTTTGATTGGTTTGCGCATAAGTTATTGCGTTTACTAACTACGGGAAAGATTAATATCATTTTTATTGTGTTTTTTTTTTTAACCACTTTACCACTAGAGGATTTTGCTGTCTTACGTCCAGGCCACTTTTTGCGATTCGGCGCTGTGCGAATTTAACTGAAAATTGCGCGGTCATGCGATGCCGTACCCAAATGAAATTTACGTCCTTTTTTTCCCACAAACAGAGCTTTCTTTTGATGGTATTTGATCACCTGTGCGATTTTTACTTTTTGCGCTATAAACGAAAAAAGAGCGTAAATTTTGAAAAAATAACAATATTTTTCACATTTTTTTATATGAAATTCCCCCCAAAAAAATGTAAAAATCTAATTTTTTTAACATTTTTGGCCAATTTGTTTTATGCTACCTATGTTTGGTAAAAAAAATCACAATAAGCTTATTTTGATTGGTTTGCACAAAAGTTATTGCGTTTACTAACTACGGGAAAGATTTATATCATTTTTATTGTGTTTTTTTTTTAACTAGTAATGGCGGCGATCTGCGATTTTTATTGCGGGACTGCGACATTGCGGCGGACAGATCGGACCCCTAACTGACATTTTTGACACTTTTGGGGGTACCAGTGACATTACTACAATAATCAGTGCTAAAAATATGCACTGTTACTGTAAAAATGACACTGGCAGGGAAGGAGTTAACTTTATTGGTGATCAAGAGGTTAAGTGTGTCCCTAGGGGTGTGATTCTAACTGTGGGGGGGGGTGTGGCTTGTGATGTAACCACAGAGACATACGATCCTACATAGCAGGATCGTATGATCTCTGCTGTTACATCAGGGAGAATGACAGAGGGTTGTGTTTACATCAGCCACGTGCCTTTCTCCCTCTCCTGAGGGAGATCACGAGTGGCCGGCGGACATCGGAGCCACCACCAGTCACTCGCGCGGGGATGTCAGGGAACGAGCGGGGGTGGGAGCGCACCTCCGGCGGCGCTCGCTCACCCCCTAGAGGGTCGTTTTGCCTGTACGGGGCTGACTGCTGCAGTCGTGCGGCGGTCGGCAAGCGGTTAAAGCATTACTAAACCCACAACCGTAAAATCAGTCTGTATATGCAGTAAAGAGTGACTAGTATAGTTCAGTTCCCACCTGTTTAACCATATTATCTGGATCAGTACCCAACACCACCCCCCCCTTTACATGACAACACTAACTCAGCATTGGGATTTTAATGGCGGTTCTGCCTTTTATTAACCACTTTACGACCGCACGCCGCAGTTGTACTTTTATTAACCGCTTTTACGACCGCTCCTGCGCGAACCGCCTTAACTATACGTCGTTCGTGCGCAAGAGGCTAGGGGGCGAGCGTGCGCCGCTGTCGGCGCGCTGCCGCCCCCGCTCATCAGAGGGGAAGCCGATGCAGCAGGCAGGCGGCTCCGATTGCCGCCGGACACCCGCGATCGTTCCCCGCTGAGAGAGAAGGACGGTCGGCTGATGTAAACACAGCTGACCGTTCTTCTCCCTGGAATGATCACAGAGCGCCTGTGATCCTTCTATATAGGAACACAGGTCTCTATGATCATTTCACAAGCCACGCCCCCCATACAGTTAGAATCACTCCCCTAGGCTCACATTTAACCCCTTGATCACCCACAGTGTTAACCCCTTCCCTGCCAGTGTCATTATTAAAGTAACAGTGCATAGTTTTAGCACTGATTACTGTAGTAATGTCACTGGTACCCCCAAAATTATCAAAAATGTCAGTTAGGGGTCCGATCTGTCCGCCGCAATGTCGCAGTCCCGCCAAAAATCGCAGATTGCTGTCATTACTAATAAAAAATGACATAAATCTTTCCTGTAGTTTGTAGACACGATAACTTTTGCGCAAACCAATCAAAATACGCTTATTGTGATTTTTTTTTTACCAAAAATATGTAGCAGAAAACAAATTGTCCTAAAAATTAAATTTTTTTTTTTGCGAATGTTATATAGCAGAATGTGAAAAACTGAGGCATATTGGACAGTGGGAGGAAACCTGACGAATGGATGCATAGGCTTTGATACAGTCCTGGTGATTGGCAGAGGGCACGTTGCCTCGGTGCATTCTGGGATGCTGTATAAACGCCAGGAGAACATGTGCTGCGGGGTCTTTGGCTGGAGAGCGGAGTCCCGGAGGGAGGGTGGTGGCTGCTTCCTCCTCTGTAGAAGTGGCATGCGGTCGCAGGAGGTCGACCTGAGGGCCAGAGGAACAGATGAGAGAAGCTGAACCCTGAGGTCCAGGAGAGCTGACTGAGGGGGAGACACTGGAGACCCTGGGACCACAGCATCGTGAGTACAGGGACCTGACCTGAGGGGGGCCACCCCACGTGTAGGATAATCAGTGGACGGGTGTCAGCAGTGAAAAGAAAGAGGATACTTGGGAGAGTCTCCTGAAGATAATTGCCAGTTCACCAAGTCATCTTAGGAAAAGAGACTTAATCCAAATTCACCCATGGTGGCAGGGTGATTCAACAGCCTGGCTGTACCTGAAGATAGGAGTCCTCAACCACTGAGCATAGTTAATTTGGAGTATCCCACCATTCCCTTCTCCTATCCCTAATTTATAATAAACACAAAACAACCAAATACCCCTGGACTGATTATTGGAACGAGCCAAGGAAGGAGAAAGTAAAGGTTTGTTTCTGTCCCTATAGTTTGCTGGTAACTCAGGGGGACCCATAAAGTGTAAATCTTGCAGTCCCTACGGGGCAGTGCTACACATAAAACAGTCAAACCAATCCAGATCAAAGAATGGTTGCAGATCCTTGACGATACCATCTCCCACAACTTTGGAGTCTGTGGTACCATTAAGTTAGGTTCTGTCCCCAGCCGCCAAAACACCGCCTCGAGGACTATCCTAACGGTCACAGACCCCACCACCTTACACTACCCGGTCGGTCTAGACTGAACCAGACCAACCATAGGACTTCATACCTGAGATGGGTCCCACCATTTTATCATTCTACAACATGTTTTGGACCCTCGTCAAGGACCCCAACCGCCAACGTCCAACCTCCTTAGCAGAACGACAGAAAACAGAATCACCAGGACGGGCGGGATGGACGTTTCTCCTATGATCTCCAGTCTGCAAGTGAAGCCCCTTCACTCCTCCCCTCCAACTACTCTCTCTCCTGCTCCTCCCCATCACCTCATCTGCTCTGCCAATAAGGTAAGAGTCTTGACCTGCTATCCTAACTGATCACAGACCCTGACCACATTACACTACCCGGTCGGTCTAGACTGAACAAGACCAACCATAGGACTCCATTCCTAAGATGGGTCCCACCATTTTATCCTTCAACGCCATGTTTTGGACCCTCGTCAAGGACCCCAACCGCCAACGTCCAACCTCCTTAGCAGAACAACAGAAAACGGCATCGCCAGGGCAGGCGGGAGGAACGTTTCTCCTATGATCTCCAGTCTGCAAGTGAAGCCCCTTCACTCCTCCCCTCCAACTACTCTCTCTCCTGCTCCTCCCCATCACCTTGTCTGCTCTGCCAATAAGGTAAGAGTCCTGGCCTCTCATATCCCAACAACTAATTTAACCCCCTACTGCCTGGTTTTTCCTTGCACCCTGTCATGTATGCCCTATGCTTATCATTTCCTTCAAGCTCCGGGCATGTCTTGCTTGTTATACTCACTGTGGAACCTCTGCATTGTGTAAAAAGGCTGTTTGATCCTGATCCTCCCCTTTTTCCACTCTCCCCAATCCATCTCCTGATAGTATAGAGTGGGAATCTTCAAACTACGGCCCTCCAGCTGTTGCAGAACTACACATCCCATGAGGCATTGTAAAACTCTGACATTCACAGACATGACTAGGCATGATGGGAATTGTAGTTCCTGAACAACTGGAGGGCCATAGTTTGAAGACCCCTGGTATAGAGACTCACTCTGCCCATGCTCAGTTTGGTGTGTATTGCTAGAGTGTTTTTTTTTTTCTTGAGAAAGAGCATGTGATCAGCCCAGGGCCAATCAGCACTCCCCAAACAGAGGGTCAAGGATCATGCAGCCTCATAGGACAATCAGGGGAGAATGAAAACTCCTCCTACAAGCTTTAGCCAGATGCTGATAGAAGTCACAAGACTGCTATATACTGCTGATGAGAAACACGGACGGACTCCGGCAGGGGATTCGCCTGTTTAGCAGGGAATCTGTCTGCTGTCCTCTATAGGCTGTTGGATGGAAAAGGACCCCCTGTTTGTTTTACTGTCATCCGAACCACCAGATGAATGGGGAACGCATCCCCATCCGTCTGCTTCTGGATCGGATTGAATGTCAGCGGCTGTCAATGGACACATGTACATTGACATCCACCGCTCCATAGAGAGCAATGGATGGTCCAATCGGGTCAGCCTGAAAAACTAACAGGCGGACCTCAATCAGTCCATCTGTGTGAAAGGAGTTTAAGTACCTGAGTTTAAGTTTTGTATCCACCTGTAGCAATATGTGTACTATTGTATACAGTCTAGGAGAAGGAGAAGCAGCACAAGGATTCAGTTGTGCTGCATGCTAATGTGTTGACAAGAAACATTCTGGTGGCAAGAAAGAGCAGAAAGATGACCTCATCAGTCTGCTGCTTCTCTTTCGCTATCTAGTCAGCAGATTGATAATGAGGAGATGACATCATTGTATTCCTACAGTGCCATCAGGAGACACTAAGATCTTCATCAAGCCTTAACACAGGTCCCTTTGGGCATTCTGCTGCGATTTTATTAACACAGACTGCTCAAGCTCTGATGAAGGGAGAGGCTTTTTCCCCCCAAAACGCGTTGGCTGTATCTGATGCTTTTAACCATTGAATGTTTCAAAATGTCCCTTAAGTGAAATAAACTTTTGTACCAGGTGCTCCTTTGTACACATTCAAGAAACAACTGTAACATGGAACATTGGGGTTGATTTACTAAAACTGGGAAGTGATAAATCTGTTGCAACTGTGCAAGGCAGCCAATCAGCTTCTAACTTCAGCTTGTTCAATTAAACTTTGACAATAAAACCTGGAAGCTGATTGGCTGCTATGCAGAGATGCACCATATTTTGCACTCTCCAATTTTAGTAAATCACCCCGGTAGTTTCATCCAGCATCCACCATAGGGTCATCAGAAATACAAATCTTGGCAGGTAAACCAGCCCCCATATTCTGTCTTCTGTGTATATAGCTGTCCAACTGTAATTTTGGGGCCTTCTTTTGCCTATCATGGTAGGTCACATTTCCCTTCTGAACTTTATGTACATCCAGATGATGACATCCAGGGGTCTCCAAACTTTTCAGTAAAACTTTTACATAAAATATTTGAGAAAAGAAATCCCCAGCAGGGTTCCCTTACATCAGGTTCACCATCAAAGTCCCTCTTTACATCAGGGTCCCCATCACAGACCCCCCATAAATCAGAGTCCCTATATATATATTCAGTATATATATATATATATATATATATATATATATATATATATATACAGTATATACAGTGCCTTGCGAAAGTATTCGGCCCCCTTGAACTTTGCGACCTTTTGCCACATTTCAGGCTTCAAACATAAAGATATAAAACACTTTTTTGTGAAGAATCAACAACAAGTGGGACACAATCATGAAGTGGAACGAAATTTATTGGATATTTCAAACTTTGTTAACAAATAAAAAACTGAAAAATTGGGCGTGCAAAATTATTCACCCCCTTTACTTTCAGTGCAGCAAACTCTCTCCAGAAGTTCAGTGAGGATCTCTGAATGATCCAATGTTGACCTAAATGACTAATGATGATAAATAGAATCCACCTGTGTGTAATCAAGTCTCCGTATAAATGCACCTGCACTGTGATAGTCTCAGAGGTCCGTTTAAAGCGCAGAGAGCATCATGAAGAACAAGGAACACACCAGACAGGTCCGAGATACTGTTGTGGAGAAGTTTAAAGCCGGATTTGGATACAAAAAGATTTCCCAAGCTTTAAACATCCCAAGGAGCACTGTGCAAGCGATAATATTGAAATGGAAGGAGTATCAGATCACTGCAAATCTACGAAGACCTGGCCGTCCCTCTAAACTTTCAGCTCATACAAGGAGAAGACTGATCAGAGATGCAGCCAAGAGGCCCATGATCACTCTGGATGAACTGCAGAGATCTACAGCTGAGGTGGGAGACTCTGTCCATAGGACAACAATCAGTCGTATACTGCACAAATCTGGCCTTTATGGAAGAGTGGCAAGAAGAAAGCCATTTCTTAAAGATATCCATAAAAAGTGTCGTTTAAAGTTTGCCACAAGCCACCTGGGAGACACCAAACACGTGGAAGAAGGTGCTCTGGTCAGATGAAACCAAAATTGAACTTTTTGGCAACAATGCAAAACGTTATGTTTGGCGTAAAAGCAACACAGCTCATCACCCTGAACACACCATCCCCACTGTCAAACATGGTGGTGGCAGCATCTTGGTTTGGGCCTGCTTTTCTTCAGCAGGGACAGGGAAGATGGTTAAAATTGATGGGAAGATGGATGGAGCCAAATACAGGACCATTCTGGAAGAAAACCTGATGGAGTCTGCAAAAGACCTGAGACTGGGACGGAGATTTGTCTTCCAACAAGACAATGATCCAAAACATAAAGCAAAATCTACAAGGGAATGGTTCACAAATAAACATATCCAGGTGTTAGAATGGCCAAGTCAAAGTCCAGACCTGAATCCAATCGAGAATCTGTGGAAAGAACTGAAAACTGCTGTTCACAAACGCTCTCCATCCAACCTCACTGAGCTCGAGCTGTTTTGCAAGGAGGAATGGGCAAAAATTTCAGTCTCTCGATGTGCAAAACTGATAGAGACATACCTCAAGCGACTTACAGCTGTAATCGCAGCAAAAGGTGGCGCTACAAAGTAATAACTTAAGGGGGCTGAATAATTTTGCACGCCCAATTTTTCAGTTTTTTATTTGTTAACAAAGTTTGAAATATCCAATAAATTTCGTTCCACTTCTTGATTGTGTCCCACTTGTTGTTGATTCTTCTCAAAAAATTACAGTTTTATATCTTTATGTTTGAAGCCTGAAATGTGGCAAAAGGTCGCAAAGTTCAAGGAGGCCGAATACTTTCGCAAAGCACTGTATATATATATATATATATATATATATATATATATATCCATATGGAAGAAAAATATATTTCCAATATATTTAGGGGACATTTTTTAGAAATATATTGAATATGGCCAAAATTGTAGCATTTTAAATATATTTCCAATATATTTGGGAAAAATAAATTAAAAATGTTTTTTTTAAAATATATTTTAAATATATTTTTCTTCCATGTGGGTATATAATGTTTGGGGAGTTCTAAGTAAAAAATACTGATTTTAACAAGTGTCAAAGAAATAGGCCTGGTCCCCAAGTGGTTAAATAGGACGTATTCTATGGCCTTGGAGGTATGCAGTCAGAAAACCCAATTTATAGAACGTATCAGCATGGATTTGACGCCGAGCGCTGAGGAACGACCTAGCAGCGAGGCGGTTAATATTTTCTTAGCGTGTCTTCGCCGATGCTTTGTTATTGCTTTATACAGCATATCTGATCCCGTCCCGAACACAAACTGGAAAATCCATCCAGCTGTCAGTGGCTATACAGTATTATCTATCATGCCGATGCCTGGCACCCCGAACACTACAGACAGGGAGCCCGAGCTTGGGTCAAGGACTTTCACAGAGACAAGGGGAACGGAAACTTGTCACCATTATTTATGGCTTGTTGTGGCGGTATAATAGGACACATAAAAGTGTTGTTTCCTCGTCTCCCACAGCCTCACACCCCGGCCTTCTCCTTGTCAGAAGCTGGTCTTGGCCAGTCTTACCTTACACATACAATTTCCTTAACAATGGGCAACATTTGTAAAGGTGACAGTGACAAATTCTGACGCTGGCGGCTCCAACGCTGCAGCTCGCTCTGTCAATATTCATAAAGCGCAACCGCTTGGTCGTAGAAAGGCTGAAAAAAGGCGATGTGATGTTACTGATGTCTCCCAGTATTTATCATGCCTTTCTTCTTGTAACTGGATACATTGGATCACTGAGCATTCGTTTTTTTTTTTTTAATATTATACATTTTCGCTATACATCCACTTGACCTCCCGAAAGCTTTACTTTAACTGACAATTGCGCGGTCATGGGACGCTGTACCCAAATAAAATACATATAATTTTCTTACCACAAATAGAGCTTACTTTTGGTGGTATTTGATCCCCTCTGCATTTTTTATTTTTAATTTTTTAAGCTATAAACAAAAAAAGACTGACAATTTTGAAAAAAAAAAAAAATATATATATATATATATATATATATTTTTTTTTTTTTTTTTACTTTCTGCTATAAAACATATCCAATAAAAATAAAAATTCGAATTCAATTTAGGCCAATATGTATTCTGCTAAAAAAAAATTTGGAATAAAAAAAGCACAATAAACGTATATTGATTGTCGCAAAAGTTATAGCGTCTACAAACTATGGTATATACAGTATATACTGGAATAATGAAAAAATAAATATATTCACCCGCGCCAAAGACCACCTCTATTGGTGGAAAAAAAATATTAGTGAACCAATAAAATATTATAAAATGTTTTCACCTTACCCTTATTTTTTCATATATACTGGAATGTTTATTTTATTTTTTTATACTAGTAATGGGGGAGATCAGCGACTTATAGCAGGACTGCAATATGGCGGCAGACAGTCTGACACTAAATTACATTTTGTGGGAACCAGTGACACTAATGTAGCACTGCCCCCGTAGGGGTCGCTCAGTATAGATTTCCCTGGACCTCCCTCTGATTATCCTGCAGCCAGATGCTTAGGTTTTTTCTAAAGACCAGGTGCACATTCATCTGCTCGTTATCCAATGACCAGTCTAGGGGATTTGTGTTTTTGTATTTATTGGTAGAACTTGGGTAGGAGAAGGGATTAGTGGGATACTCCAACTTTAACTATACACAGATGGGACACTAACCAGTATCCCCTTTAGCTGGCACCTGTCCACTGACTTTACTAGCTTGAAGGGATGGCCCACAGAGAACAGGCCTCTAGACTTAGGTCTGTACTCACAGTAGCCCGGAACAGATCCTTCTAGTTATGTCTTCCTCCCAGTCAGCTCTGCAGGACACCTGGGTTGTAGCTCCTGCGACTCTGGCCCTCAGATCAACTACCTGAGGCCACATGGCAGCATGTACAGAGAAGGGGCAGCAACCCCCTCTTCCTCCGGGACCCTGCTCTCCAGCCAAAGACCCCGTTTCCACATGCTCCCGTGGTATAAATACAGTCACCCAGCATGCCTTGAGGCACCTTCCTCTGCCAATGGCCAGGGCTGTATGTACACCAATGCTCTTATTTGTCAGGTTTCCTCCCACTGTCCGATATGCCCCTTCCATAGGAGTGCGCACAGGGTGTGCCAGGTGTGCCTGGAAACATCCTAATCAACCTGTGCAGTGCAGTGCAGCTTACCCTTAGTAAACTATGTTTACTATTCTTCAATTTGTGAATGAAGAACAGGAAGACACTGCAGAGAGAGGGATTGGGGATCTCTCAAAAGTGAGACATCAGGGGTCTGTTTAGACCCCTGATATTTCACCAAACCCCCCAACAGGGCTCCGAAAAAAATTGTAAAAAAAAAAAAATGAATAATAAATATTGAATAAAATATAAAAACAATAAACAAAAACAAACTGCTGACATTGTCCACTGCTCTACTGACATCATCCTCTGCCCTACTGACATCATCTACTGTCCTAGATAGATAGATAGATAGATAGATAGATAGATAGATAGATAGATAGATAGATAGATAGATAGATAGATAGATAGATAGATAGATAGATAGATAGATAGATAGATAGATAGATAGATAGATCTATATATACTATACATATATATATATATATATATATGTGTGTGTGTGTGCAGGCATGTGTGTTTGAGCATTGGGGTGCACACCCTACTGCAGTAGGCTGCGCACACCTATGCATAGGCGGCTCTCTAATTAGGCAAATTAGGCGGTCGCCTAAGGCCTCGCACCTACAGGGGCCTCATGGCCAGTGGCGGAGCGACAACATTTAGCAGGGCGCAGTCAGGGAAATCTCCCAAGTAAAAGATTTAAACCCTCGAATATAAAAGTTGCAGCAGTGTGCTGCAGTCCCTTCACTGCGGCTGCCAGGTGTCTGTTGTCTGCTGACAGTTACCCTGCCTTCTCTGCCTGGGGATTGGCCGTCTGATCATGTAATCCCAAGATGTGGAGGAATCGGTGGGCGTGTACCTGCATCAGTAGGAAGTGACTGCCCGGTCAGCTCACTCTGCTATCATCGGTTGTTGCTCTTGGAGGAGAGCTCTGCCCTGGCCCAGAAACATACAGGTAACCAGGCCCCGACTTGTCACTCTGCAGGCTGGTCATAGATTTGTGTTGTCTACTACGCAAAGGGGGTGAGTAGCCCCTGGGTGGCTGAGGGAGAAGGAGAGGGCTCCTGGGTGGCTGAGGGAGGAGGAGAGGGCCCCCGGGGTAGCTGTGGGAGAAGAATATGGCCCCTGGGTGGCTGTGGGAGAAGAATATGGCCCCTGGGTGGCTGGGGGAGAAGGAGAGGGCCCCTGGGTGGCTGGAGGAGAAGAAGGAAAGGGCCCCTGAGTGGCTGGAGGAGAAGGAGAGAGCCCCTGGGTGGCTGGGGAGAGGGCCCCTGGGTGGCTAGGGGAGAAGGAGATGGCCCTGGGTGGCTGGGGGAGAAGGAGAGGGCCCCTGGGTAGCTGTGGGGGAAGGAGAGGGCCCCTGGGTGGCTGGGGGAGAAGGAGAGGGCCCCTGGGTGGCTGGGGGGGGGGAGAAGGAGAGGACCCCATGGGTGGCTGGGGGAGAAGGAGAGGGCCCCTGTGTGGCTGGGGGAGAAGGAGAACGACCCTGGGTGGCTGGGGGGGGGGGACAGGGACCCTAGGTGGCTGGAGGAGGAGAGGGCCCCTGGGTGGCTGGAGGAGAAGGAGAGGGCCCCTGGGTGGCTGGAGGAGAAGGAGAGGGACCCTGGGTGGCTGGAGGAGGAGAAGGAGAGGCCCCCTGGGTGGCTGGAGGAGAAGAAGGAGAGGGCCCCTAAGTGGCTGGAGGAGAAGGAGAGGGCCCTTGAGTCCCTGGAGGAGAAGGAGAGGTGCCCCTGGGTGGCTGGAGGAAAAGGAGAGGGGCCCATGGGTGGCTGGGGAAGAAGGAGAGGGCCCCTTGGTGGCTGGGGGAGAAGGAGAGGGCCCCTGGGTGGTTGGGGGAGGAGGAGAGGCCCCCCGTGACGCCAGAGTCAGTTGCCAGGGAAGAGAGTGGAGCTTAGCCAGTCCTGCATATCTGACATCAAAGCCAAACTTGGTGGAGCTGGAGCCCTTTGCCCTACACAATGACAGCACCCGAGGTGGAAGGTGAGGGGTAGGAGGGCTGTGACATTATATAGCATATGGACTCTGTACATTATTGGTAGTTTTGGTTGGAGTTGTCCTTTAGATGTTTAACTCTGTTGTTCCCCCCCCCCCCCAGCTGTGAGGGACTGAGGAATGACAGCCCACTATGCTGGGACTTATAGTGCCCTAGAATGTGGAGGACTGAGGAATCCTCAGTCCCTCACAGAGGGCACTACAAGTTCCAGAATAGCAGGCTGCCATGCCTTAGTCCCCACAGAGGGCACTACAAGTCTTAGCATAGCAGGCTTCCATTCCTCAGGGAGGAATGGCAGTGTACTATACTGGAATTTACAGTGCCCTCTGTGGGGACTCAGGTATGGCAGCCTTCTGCAGTGGGACTTGTTGTGCCCTAGACTGTGGTGGACTGAGGAAGGGAAGTGTAAGGGGGTCTCTGGAAACTCTGATGCAAGGGGGAGCTTTGGTGACCATAGAGTTCCTTTTTACACCTGAATCCCCAGCTTTCCCCCTCAAATCAGGGTTCCCAGAACTCTCCTTACATCAGTCTCCAGCATTCCCCCTTAAATCAGGGCTCCCAGAACTCCCCTTACTTCAGAGTCCCCAACATCCCCCCCTAAATCAGGGTTCCCAGAACTCCTCCTACATCAGAGTCTTCAGACTTCCCTCTTACAGTGTAAGGGGGAAACTCTGGAGACTCTGATGTAAAGGGGGCTCTGTGAAATTTGATTTAAGAGGGGGACTCTAATGTAAAGAGGAATTCTGTGGACTCTGATGTAAGGAGGAGATGCTGGGGGGAATCTGATTTAAAGGAGAACTCTTATGTAAGGGGGGACACTGAACTCTGATGTAAGGAGGGACTCAGGGAATCATGACCTATAGGGAAATGCTGGGGACTGTGATGAAAGAGCAGACATATATACAGTATATACATACATACCCGATGTTTAATGATCTTTAATTAACCACCTCAATACTGGGCACTTAAACCCCCTTCCTTCCCAGACCAATTTTCAGCTTTTAGCGCTGTTGCAATTTGAATGACAATTGCGCGGTCATGCAACACTGTACCTAAACCAAATTTGTGTCATTTTTTCCCCACAAATAGAGCTTTCTTTTGGTGGTATTTGATCACCGTCAGGTTTTTTCTTTTTTGGTGCACAAATAAAAAAAGACTGAAAAGTTTGAAAAAAAAAAAAAAGTTTTTTTGTTTAGGTTATAAAATTTTGTAAATAGATATGTTTTTTCCTGCACTGATGAGCACTGATGATGCCGCACTGACAGGCACTGATGAGGAGACACTGATGGGGTGGCACTGATGGGGTGGCACTGATATGCAGCACTGATGGGCACTGATAGGTAGCACTGATATGCAGCACTGATGGGCACTGATATGTGGCACTGATAGATAGCACTGATATGCAGCATTGGTGGGCACTGATAGGCAGCAATGATGGGCACCGATAGGCAGCACTGATGGGCACTGATTGGCGGCACTGATGGGCACTGATAGTGGCACTGTTGGGCAGCAATGATCGGCACTGATCGGCACTGATGGGTGGCACTGATCGGCACTGATGGGGGGCACTGATGGGCACTGATAGGCAGCACTGGTGGGCAATAATGGGCACTGGTGGGCGGCACTGATAGATGGCAATAATGGCACTGGTGGGCAGCACTGATAGATGCCATTGGTGGGCAACACTGATAGGGAGGGCACTGGGGGGCTCTCTGAGCCCTGCTTGCCATCCCTGGTGGCCATAGTGGGCATCCCTGGTGGTCATGGGTGGGCATCCCTGGTGGCTTAGTGGCACCCCTCCCCCCCAGGGCTGCACTGGTAATCAATGTTCTGATTACCAGCACAGACCCCCCCTGTGATCAGTGAGTAATTAGAAATACTCACTGATCACCCCCGCAGCAGCACCGATCCTCTGATCTTCTCCTCACTGACAGGATCTGTCAGTGAGGAGAAGAGATCGAAGCCGTTACAACGGCTCTATTTACATTACATGATTGGACACAGCCGTCATGTGATCAGGAGGGCCAATCACAGGGCCCTCCTGCCGAATGATGTCGCTCTGTGTCCGAGGGACACAGGCACATCGAGATCGCGCCGCTGCGCGTGCCCGCGGCGGCGCGATCTCTCTCCTTCTGAAGGATGTTCCGGAACGTCCATTCAGAAGGACGAGACTCCCGCCCGGCCGTATATGTACTATGGCCGGGTGGGAGGTAGTTAAAGAAGAATTGGTTAGAGAAAATTCTAGAAACTGTGAATTAATAGTACAAAGGTTAAGGCTCTTAATATATGCAATTTATGCAGTTAATTTTTATCGCTTGAATTATTTTTCCCATTATTGGTGTGAGTGGGGCCTCATGTCCAAGTTTTGCCTTAGGCCTCACAAAGCCTAGAGCCGCCTCTGCGACCTATGGCTCCTTCCTATTGGACCAGCGTGAAACAGACAGACAACTTGAACAGCATCTAATCACACTGAGCAGACCCTATCAATGGATCACTACTCCCTGTTAGGCAGTGAGTACTTAAATTTGCCTGACAGTCCCCCTGTTAAGCAGGGAAACCCAAAAACTATGCACTCTCTAGCACCTACCTAGGAGGGTGCTACACTAATACATTGATCAGTGCTAAAAATATGCACTGTCACTGTACTAATGACACTGGCTGGGAACATTAAAGGTGATCAAAGGGTCAAATGTGTGCCTAGCCAGTGTTCATGTGTTTACTGTTAGAAGCCTTTACTAAGGGATGTAATAGATTTTCTTTCCATGCTTTGCAGGGAAAGAAAATCCATCACTTCCCCCTTTCAGAACAGAGATCTGCCTTGTTTACATAGGCAGAGCTCCATCCTGTGTCTCATCCCGATGATCAGCGGGTGCCAGCCGCCCATCGGCTTCTGCTGTCACAAATCACAGCAGAAGCTGTACCCCCTAGGTGGAAGTGCAGAATTACGTATATATAAGTGATTCTGCACAGAACGGCCGGCCTGTAGCAGTAAATTCTGCTATGGGGTGGTTGTTAAGTGGATATATGTAGAATGTGGGCTTGTGATAAGAATTATGCATGTGTGGTTGTATTTTTAAAGTGGAACTAAACTGTATTTGAGCACCACAAACTGGAAACACTATTAAATTCCTTTCTAATATTCAAAGCAAACTATCCTCCATCCATCCATATCTCCAAACTGTATTTTCTGATATCTATGTTTTGGGAGATCTGATTGTGCAGACAATATTTAGCTGGATTTGAGGCCAAGTCAAAATCAGTAAACTGCCTAATTTTCTCCCCAGCTTGGGTCCAAAACCCTTCCAGTTTGTTCCATGTCCAAAAAATGTGCAGAATAGATCCTTCCTCCTCGCAACACCAACAGGTATTCACCGCATCAGGGTAGATTTTCTTCAATAGTACAGGAACTTTGTACCAGCGAGTAAAGACCTTGTATGCTAAGCTCCTGGAACTTACACGCAATAGATGAGTAATGAGCAAAGTAGAGAATGCGTTCCCTTTGTTCCCCTTGAAAAGCGTGTGTAGGCTGGTGCAGTCTATTTTCTCCATTGCAGGAGGTGCTTTTCTGCAGTGGCCCTGCAGCTGGAGAGAAAGTCAGGAGAAGCACAGTTCCTCTATAATTTCCTGGGTCACTGGGAAAGCATCCAATTGGATACTGCCACCCCATGTGACTCTGGCATCCATCATGAGTCTATTTAAAGTGGAGTTCCACCCTAATTTTATACTTACCTCCATCTTCTCGCTCTGGGTCACCTGAAAAAGAAATGGATAATCGCATTTTTTTTTTTTTTTACTTACCTCGTAGCGAAGAAAATATACTTACCTTACTTCCTTCTTCCTCCTTCCTCGGCCGCGGCCCGTTGTCACTTCCTGGCTCTGCAATGATTCCTGGGAGCTGAACGTCATCGCTCCCAGGAATCATTGCGCCTGCACCGGCCCCGACGTCAGTTCCGGGGCGCGCGTCATCCCCTTCTAAACAGCTTCTGGGCATGCCCAGAAGCTGTGGAGGGATGACGCACGCGACCCGGAAGTGACGGCAGGGCCGGCGCAGGGCATCGTGGGACCGAAGAAGGCGGAAGAGGACGCCGAAGAGGATCTCGCTGGCTTCAAGCTGCCCACATCTGAGATGGCAGCGCTGGACAAGACGTTTTCAAGGTAAGTATTTGTCCTAACAGGTAAGTGCAACCCGGGACAGATCAGAGGCTAGCCATTGTGGAATGCACTAGCCTTGACTGTCCCGGGGGTATTTAAAAAAAAAAAAAAAAAATTCCAGGGTGGAACTCCGCTTTAAGGCCCTGGCTCCTGCATTTGGCACGCACTGGCGAGTTGGTAGAGCAGGGACAGAAACTCACCTGGTAGGGACAGTACTAGCAGCAGGGAAAGGTTCTTCATGAAGAGGGAAAGTGTAGGGCTTGCAAGTTCTCTGGACACCTGTCTGTTTGGCACAAGACGACCAGGCCGCATTCGTCGCTTCTCCACACGCTGTCAGAACTGTAAGTGTTCCCAGTTGGGCTGCCTTCCCATGGGGTTATTTGTGAACTGCTTCTGCATTATTTCAATACAAGTTCTTTCATTGCACTATTAATGAGTGTGTTATTCAGCAGCACCGCGCTATACCTCACCTACACGTGAGCCCAGGGCCGGTGCTTCCACTAGGCAAACTAGGCAGCCGCCTAGGGCGCATTGCCACCTAGGGGCGCAGCCACGAGTCGGCACTCTCCTTTATTAGGGGAGGGGAGGGGCAGCAGTGTGAAAGGGAATCAAGGTCGCCAGGTGTGTCATGGGGAATCGGAGTCACCAGGTGTGACATGGAGGATAGGGGTCACCGGGTGTAACAGGGATTCGGGGTCACCAGGTGTGCCATGAGGAATTGGGGTTCCTGGGTGTGCCATGGAGGATTGAGGTCCCCAGGTGTGACATGGAGGAACATCAGGGTCCCCAGGTGTGACATGGAGGAACATCAGGGTCCCCAGGTGTGACATGGAGGAACATCAGGGTCTCTCCGGGTATGACATGGAGGAACATCAGGGACCCCTGGTGTGACATATAGGAACATTGGGGTCACTGGGTATGACAGCATGACATGGAGGAACACGGGGTTCCCTGGGTGTGACATGGAGGAACATCGGAGTCAGTGGGTATGACCACAAGACACGAAGGAATATTGGGGTCCCAGAATGTGACATGGAAAAACAGCAGGGTCCCTGGGTGTGACATAGAATGACATCAGGGTCCCCAGGTGTGAAATGGAGGAATATGGGGGTCACTGGGTATGACAGCATAACATGGAGGAACCATCAGATCAGGGTCACTGGGTAGGACATAGAGAAGTTTTTAACCCCTACCCTTTTTATTTTTGGGGGTGGGGGGGCGCAAGTAGCTGGTCGTGCCTAGGGCGTAAAATAGTCTAGCACCGGCCCTGCGTGAGCCCCAAATCCCTCTCCCACTTCAACAAGAAACAAATGTTCAAAGCCCACAGAAGGCAGAAGAAGCAGTTTATATACTTCTGAGACCCCATGGGAGGAGGGTTTAGAGTTTAGAACTTTGTAAACTGGAGGGGTTTGAGGATTGGCGCTCTCAGGGGCTTCAATATATCATCCATCTGTATTCTCAAAATGCCCTACGGTTCTTCCAGGATTTACAGGAGTCTTACCAACTGCCTCGTCATGATTGTTTCAAATATTCACAATTACGGTACGCGGTACAGACTCAGTCTAAACATGCCAGGATAGTTATAAGACTCATGCCACTCCTGACCACTTTGGCACAGTACAAAAAGAAAAAGGGTCTTATTTCATATTTATATAGCCAACTTATGACGAGTTACCAAGACATTTTTGCAAATCCGGGTAGAAGAGGATGGGAGACAGACTTGGGTGTTATACCAGATGAGGATTGGTACAACTTCTTGGAGAGATTTACCGCTGTATCCTTGTCATCTGTACAATGCCTGTCTCAACTGTTTCTTATATATAGGTCATATAGGACCCCAGTAAAGTTATTCAAGTGGGGCAGGAGGGACAGCCCGGAATGCCCACGGTGCCAACAATCTCCGGCTGACCTACTCCACATGTTATGGAAGTGTCCCAAACTGGCCACAATTAATGGAACTTATTGTATTCCTATTGATTTGAATTCCTAAGACCTGTTTATTGGGTTATCTGGATAAGGAGATACTCCCAATGGAAATTTTAACATCAATAAGTAGACTATTGTTTATAGCTCGTAATCTAATTGTTAAAAAATGGATGTCTCCTAGTATACCTTCACTAGAAGAGTGGCAATTGCAGATAAATGATACTCTTTTGTTGGAAAAACAGATTTACAGAAATAGGGGCTCACCAGTGGTGCATTTAGGTTTTGTGCTGCCCTAGGCCTTACTTGCGCACCCCCAAATTTAAATATGACCCACCCCTTGCTGTAAATGCCACACCTCTTTCCGGATTATGACCCGCCCTGTCATCTGTACACCACAGACCACAACCACAGTCTATCGGTGCTCATCAGCATAGCTTTATTAGTTCCCATAAGTTCAGCCTCATCAGTGCCCATCAGTGCCGCCTCATTACTGCCCATTAGTGCAGCCTTATCAGTGCAACATATCAGTGTGCCCTCATCAGTGGCTATCAGTACAGCCCCATCAGTGGCCACCAGTGTAGCCTATCAGTGCCCATTAGTGCAGCCTATCATACGAGCAGATAGCAGTGTGACTGCTTTATGGGGGTGCCAGACTGATTTGCCTCCTGGACCCTGCCCTCTGGCCCAATTCGTCCCATAATACTGGCACTATACTAAAAGTGTAGCGTAAGCCAGCAGGGACCCTTTTCGCATGGGAGTTGGGAGGAGGCTGTTTTTTTTTCATGTGGTGTGCAGCTTTTTTGCTGCCCCTCTGCAAAGTGCCGCCCTAGGCCTGGGCCTTGTCGGCCTAGGCCAAAATACAGCACTGGGGCTCACTGAATATACATTTTGTAAACTGTGGGAACCGTGGATATCAGTCCCAGGCCTGGCCCCCTCTCTCTTAGCATCTTTTATTCTATCATAACTGGTGGCAGAGTAGAAAACACCTTTCGGGTATGATAATGGGAATTTTACCTGAGGGTTGATAGAGGTGGCTGTGGAGTTTTCTGGTGTTGATGGAGGCCCTGTAGTTTTCTTGTATTTCAATGTTTTTATTGGTTTCAAAAAAGGTAGACAAATGTACACATTCAATGGTTATTCAGAAAGTCAATGTCTTTTAGAACATCTAGCATAGTACATACTGTCAAAATATTTCAACATTTTTGTCTTTTGTTGGTAGGACCTTTCAAGACCAACAGTAACAGTACTGGTTAGTCCAGGCCGTATCGCCGCCCCCCCCCCCCCCTCTGACACCCAACTGGGATCAAACTGTGTCCCAAAGTAGAGGGTGACCCACCCAACCCACAGCCTTTATTCCTATGGAAATCTTTTAAGGTTACCAACCATCTCAATTTTAAACGGTTCATCTTCATAGCTTCTTACTGTAAACAAGATATCAAAATCTAGTAACTTAGGACAAACATTAGTCCATTATAACAACATTTGGTAGTAAAAGAGAAAGGAAAAGATAGAAAGTGATAGAAATGAAGTAAAGTGAAATAAAAATATAAGAAAATGTCGGTGTCCAGAAAGTTTTGACTATAACTCCGTTGTAGAAGACAAAATATATCGACTCCAGGAGTCAGGAGCTCTCCCACGATCAAGAAAGCCCAGACAGGTACCTCATCCAAGGATCCCATATTCTCTCAAAGAGGGTTAACTTATCCTTAAGCAGAGGCGTAACTAGAACCTTCAGGGCCCCGGTGCAGGAAAGGGTCCCTTCCGAGGGCTAGCCGGGGTCCTTCCCTTCAAGCATGGGGCTCTTCCCACTGATCCTGGGGCCTTTTACTCCCGTTGCGGGGGCTCTTTATTACAGTCCCACAGTGGGACCCTTTCACAAGTTCTGCAGTGGCCCTCTTCCTGCCATCTTGGGTCCTCCCCACGGTGGTGGAATGACAGGGCCTGGTTGCAAGTGTGACCTTTGCGATCCTGGAAGTTCACCCACTGGTGTCAGTAGTTTTCATTTTTTGGTATTTGATTTGTACTATTTTTTATAATTTTATTTTATTTTTTACAGTGTCACTGACTATGACTCTGTCCATTCAGAAAAGGAAGGATCTGGTAAATTACATATTTACCGACCCCTCCCTGGTTCCCTATTGTGACACATCCCCTGCAGCAGCCGGCAGGAGAGGGGAGGGAGCACAGGGGTGGGGGGGGGGGGGGACCAGGGGAGCACACAGGGGCCCAGAGACAGCAGAACACAAGTGAACTGGATAGGAGGAGTGGCGGGGGCAGCATACAGAGGAACCAATCTCCTCCATTTTCCTCCTGCAGCTACAGGAGGAAAAAGGAGGGCAGTGATTTCTCTACATGCTGCCCCCACCGCCTCCTATCCAGCTGTACAGGGGAGCCGCACAGGCCCCCTGGAGCATGGGGCCCGGTTGCAATTGCAACCCCTGTTGTTACGCCCCTGTCCTTAAGTATGGCCGCCATTCTCTCGTTAATCATGATCCAGGTCAGCTTAGCCTTCAGCAACTCAATCGAGACCACCGGTGATCGCCAGGAGCGAGCTATAGATATTTTGGCTGCCGTGAATATGAAAGCTATTAAGCGTTTCGTATATCTCGGGATCCCCTCGACTGGCCTCCCCAATAAAGCCTGTTGTGGAAACCTCATTTCTAGTTTTCTTTTAATGTATATTGTCAGTTTGGAGCTTACGTGACATATGATTTTGTAAGATATTTTGTGTTCCTTGTATTTTCCGTTTTTTTTTTTATTGTATTTTCTTATGTGCATGATGTATAACTGAAAAAACTTTAATAAAAAGTAGTGAAGAAAAAAAAAATAGGTAGTAATGCAGGATAACAATGGCAGAGCTTGCCCCTTTGAAAACAAGATAGCAATTCCTGCTGCCACACTTTTATCCTGACAGCTTCCCTTTTAAGCTGTTCTAATGCTGTTGATCCAGAAGAATTCAAAACAGGAGCCCTAGTTAGGTGGTTACCAATTAAGCTCCTCAGTGGGGAATTTATTTAGTGCCTGAATGGTGCTCAGCAGGAAAGTGTGAACAAGTGTTAGTAATAAGGCAGGTGTAAGGTGGCATGCACACAGATGTCTGCTCGGTGTAGCTTCCTGCTGATATGTCATTTTGCAGTCTCTTGGGTTTTCCAGTTATCACAGAGTCACACCCATTGAGGCCGATTTACCAAAGAAACATAGGCTGTTTAATAAGTATGGTAAATATTCAATTTGTAGGGTGAATGTTACTAATTAATGTGAATCTGTGTGCAATCGGCACTCTAATTCATCCTAAAGGTGGTGAGTAGGGTTGGGGGTCAGGGTTCTGTGCGGGAAACTGAAGTTTCTCCACACCAAACTGGCCAAACTATGTCTTTATGAAGCTGACTTTCTACATATTGGCACAGTCGTGCTGGAACAGGAAAGGCTCTTCACTAAACTATTACCACATTGTTGGAAGGGCACAATTGTATACAACAGAACTGGGCATTTTATGGCCCCTGGGAAACATCTGACCCTTTGGCTGTCCCTGTCCACCCCACAAGAGGTCAACCAGAAATTAGAAATTCTTGGATGCAGGCAGGCCATTCAACAAGATGGTGGCAGCTGTGCTTCATTGGCAGACCTTATTGGTCTGCCTGTCCCCAAGGTGGTAGCGTATGCACTTGTGCACTTTCCCAGTGCCATCTTAAGAGCATTAAAGGGCCCCGGGCAATGCAGTGCACTGGGGCCCTGACTACACAATCACCCGCGAGAATAAAAATGTGAATTATCGATAAGGCAATATTTCTTGGTACAGCAGTGCCAGGCTAATGACAGCTTCCAAGTTCGGCGGCTGGGTACGGTGAACACACACACGGACAAGAGTCAGACTCGACTGTCCTGTGTGTGCCTGTTCCCGTGGAGGCGGACAGGAATTCCTGCAGGCGTGGGCTCCCCCTCCACAGCCCAAGTGGCCTGACAGCAGGGCAGGGCCGACAGGCACTTCCCACCTGCTAAGTTTGGCGGCGGGATGCACACGGGAATCAGGACTAATGCTTGGCTGAGTCGCTGGGCAAGTGGGGCCCCCCGGGCAAGTGGGGCCCCTGGGCAACTGGCCAGCATGCCCATTCGGTAAGATGGCCCTGCACTTTCCGAGCAGCTTTGACCATGTAGGAGGTGTGGCTCCACCCCTCGAGTGACCATGGGAAATGGGCAGCTAGGAACTGATGCGGGTGAGGGGATGTCGGGAGGTGTTGCCAGGTCCCGCTCTCCACCTCACAGGGAAGGGGTAGAGCCTATGCCCGAAGTGGATCTTCATCCTCAGGAGAGACTTCCCTCCTCTCCACCCCTCCCCTCCTCCCACTCCCTGCAAGAATAAGGCCAACTTTTTTTTCATTAAAATGTGCGGCTGCACTCCACCCCCCCCCCCCCCCTATGCACGCCATTTGTTTAGGCGAATGACGTACACTGTTCTCCCTTTGTCTCCTGGGATATGTTGATGTGCATAGTGCTTCCTTCAGAAAGGAGGCCACATCATCAGGAGGCACGCTGCCTGAACCCCGAAGAGCCGAAAGGCACCTTGATGATGTCATAATCAACATGGCGGAGTGGAACCGAGAGGTGGCAGAATAGAAGAGGATCTCAGCCAGACAACGCTGGATTCTCTGGTTGGATGAGTCTCATAAATGTGCCACCTGAACCACCCAGTAAGTGGGGGAAAATGGAAGGAGGAGGCCAAAGATCTGCTTTAACTTCTGCCTTCCAGTGGAAGAACGTTACACATGGGGGTGTGCATAACAGTGGAGGGAATATATAAATACCCTCATGTGGTTCCCATAGTCAGGCTGCTCTGCTGACTTTATGAATGCTTGGCCCAAGGAGGTGCTTGCTTACCATATTCAATATGGCCCTCCCAATCCAAGTTATCATATAGCCCCTTGGGAAAAAGAATTGCCCACCCCTGGTCTATAATGTCTTTGGATATTGTAGAATCTCCACTCCTCACTGGAAACACCTGAACTCAATCATTTGGAGGAGGTCCACTCACTTTTTTTATATACAGTGCCTTGAAAAAGTATTCACACCCCTTGAAATTTTCCACATTTTGTTATGTTACAACCAAAAACGTAAATGTATTTTATTGGGATTTTTTGTGATAGACCAACACAAAGTGGCACATAATTGTGAAGTGGAAGGAAAATGATAAATGGGTTTCAACATTTTTTACAAATAAATATCTTAAAAGTGTGGCGTGCATTTGTATTCACCCCCCTGAGTCAATACTTTGTAGAACCGCCTTTCCCTCCAATTACAGCTGCAAGTCTTTTTAAGGATGGCTCTACCAGCTTTGCACATCTAGAGAGGGACATTTCTGCCCATTCTTCTTTGCAAAATAGCTCAAGCTCTGTCAGATTGGATGGAGAGCGTCTGTGAACAGCAATTTTCAAGTCTTGCCACAGTTTCTCAATTAGATTTAAGTCTAGACTTTGTCTGGGCCATTCTAACACATGAATATGCTTTGATGTAAACCATTCCATTGTAGCTCTGGCTGGATGTTTCGGGTCGTTGTCCTGCTGAAAGATGAACCTCCACCCCAGTCCCAAGTCTTTTGCAGACGTTCACAGGTTTTCTTCTAAGATTGTCCTGTATTTGACTCCATCCATCTTCCCATCAACTCTGACCAGCTTCCCTGTCCCTGCTGAAGAAAAGTATCCCCACAACATGATGCTGCCACCACCATGTTTCACGGTGGGAATGGTGGGTTCAGGGTGATGTGCAGTGTTAGTTTTCTGCCACACATAGCGTTTTGCTTTTAGGCGAAAAAAAGGTACATTTTGGTCTCATTTGATCAGAGCACCTTCTTCCACGTGTTTGCTGTGTCCCCCTCATGGCATCTCACACACTGCAAATGGGACTTCTTATGGCTTTCTTACTGCCACTCTTCCATAAAGGGCAGATTTGTGGGGCGCACGACTAATAGTTGTCCTGTGGACAGATTCTCCCACCTGAGCTGTGGATCTCTGCAGCTCCTCCAGAGTTACCATGGACCTCTTGGCTGCTTCTCTGATGAATGCTCTCCTTGTCCGGCTGGTCAGTTTAGGTGGACGGCCATGTCTTGGTGGGGTTGCAGTTGTGCCATACTCTTTCCATTTTCTGATGATGGATTTAACAGCGCTCCATGAGATATTCAAAGCTTGGGATATTTTTTTTATAACCTAACCCTGCTTTACACTTCTCCACAACTTTATCCCTGACCTGTATGGTGTTTTTTTGCCTTCTTGATGCTGTTTGTTCACTAAGGTTCTCTAACAAACCTCTGAGGGCTTCACAGAACAGCCGTTTTTATACTGAGATTAACCACTTAAGCCCCAGCCCTATTTCGGACACTTTTTGTTCACGCGTTAAAACCAGTATTTTTTCCTAGAAAACTACTTAGAACCCCCAAACATTATATATATTTTTTTAGCAAAGACTTTGGAAAATAAAATGTCGGTCATTGCAATATTTTTTATCACGCGGTATTTGCACAGCGGTCTTTAAAGCGCCATTTTTTTGGAAAAATTTTGAAAAATCACATTTCACTAATTTTAAAAAATACTAAACAGTAAAGTTAGCCCATTTTTTTTTGTATATTGTGAAAGAACATGTCACGCCGAGTAAATAGATACCCAACATGTTACGGTTTAAAATTGCGCCCCCCCCGTGGGATCGCGACAAACTACGGTCAATAGAGATCTCAATCTGCGAAGCTTTAAATGTATTTAACGGTTACCAGTTTTGAGTTAGAGTGTAGCTCTTTTTTTTAAATTATTGCTCACGCTTTGGCGATCGCGGCGATACCTCACATGTGTGGTTTGAACAGCGATTTCATTTGCGGCTCGACTTCCGTATACGGTTTTTTTTTTGCGCGAGCTAACGGTGACAGGGGCGGCTAAATTTTTATTTTTTTTTTCCCATTTATTTTATTTATTTTTTTAACTTTATTAAAGTTTAAAAAAAAAAAAATCTGATCACTTTTATTGCTGTCACAAGCAATGTAAACATCCCTTGTGACACCAATATGTAGTGACAGGTACACTTTATGGAGGGATCGAGGGTCTAAAAGACCCCAAACCTCTCCACTACACTTCCCTGTATGCAAAACGCCGAAAACGGCATTTTTGCATACAGCCGTTTTTTAAATTTGCCGCCTTTTGCAGCACAGTAACCCGGACGTGACGTCATGGACGCCGCCTCCGGGTTACGTCATCGGAGACCCGATCAAAGCCGTTTCCGGCATTCATCGGGACTCCATCCAGCCGGCGGATGTGCCGGCTGGGTGCTCGGGAGCTCCCGAGCCGCATCGGTCAGTACCGACGGAAAGCCGACCGTCGGCTTCAAACCACGGTACCGGGATGATGTCTCTAGCTAGAGGCATCATCCCGGTATAACACCGCAAAGTTTACTGACGTAGATCTACGTTAGTATGCGGTAAGTGGTTAAATTACACACAGGTGGACTAATTAGGTGACTTCTGAAGGGAATTGGTTTCACTAGATTTTAGTTAGTGGTATCAGAGTAAAGGGGGCTGAATACAAATTCACACCACACTTTTCAGATTTTTATATTAAAAAGATTTTGAAAACCATTTATAATTTTCCTTCCACTTCATAATTATGTGCTACTTTGTGTTGATCTATCACATACAATCTTTGTGTGTCTCTTCAAAGTCCCGTGGGCCTCTAGTCTCTGTCTTTATGTACATTTTTGGGACTGAGACACACCTGTATTCAGGGGCTGACTGGCAACTTTTGGCCTAGGGGGCAAGTACAAATCAGAAGCCCATGGTGTTTCTTCCCATTCTCCCTCTTCCTGACCCCCATTTCAGGCTGAAGCTCCACTCCAGGTACTCTCTGCTCACTGGCCAAATCCAGGTTTCTGACCTGGCCACCAGGGTGGAGCTGGGACAGCTCAGTTGGGGCTGGCCAGGGGAGGAGAGTCTCCAGTGGGGCATGGAACCGGCCTCAGCTCAGACACAGTTTACACCATCCATGCTAGGGGAGGCCTGCGCTCTGTCCCTGTCTTCATCACGTACTCAGTAGGTCAGCAGGGAGGACTTTTTATTTCTCTTCACCAGGAATCTTTTAGGCATGTCTGTGGCAGAAGCAGTGCAGCCTTTTTACGATGCATCAGAGCGGCCCGGGGGGCAATTGTTCCCCCCCTGCCCCCTGGCCCAAGTCCTCCCCTGCCTGTATTCCACATATATCAGCTTGGTCTTTTTGTTATCACATAAAATCCCAATAAAATGCATTTAAGTTTTTGGCTGTAACATGACCAAATGTGGACAATTTCAAGGGGTGTTAATACTTTTTCAAGGCACTGTAGAGTAGGTGTGATGGTCAGGTGTCCACAAACCTTTGGCTATTTAGTGCATATACTGTATTTTCTGGCATATAAGACTACTTTTGAACCTCAAAAAAATCCCCCAAAAATGGGGGGGGGGGGTCGTCTTATACGCCGAGTATAATATCTCCAAGGTAACCTAAGTATAAGTATTACCGGTAGATGTAATCTCTCAAGACGCTGGCTGTGTGGGAATCCTGTACCGGTATACTATATGTACCGTAGCTTCGGCTACATACAGTGTACCGCGCTGAGCCAATCAGGGAGAGCGATGTATTCTATTATTGAATGCAAAGCCTGCTCGGATTGGCGGAGTAACATCAGCCCGCCTCTCTGACTCTGCCAATCCGAGCAGGCTTTGCATTCAATAATAGAATACATCGCTCACTGTGATTGGCTCAGCGCGGTATACTGTATGTAGCTGAAGCTACGGTACATACGGTACACCGGTACAGGATTCCCGCACAGCCAGCATCTTGAGATTACATCTACTGGTAATACTTATACTTAGGGTACCTTGGAGATATTATGAGAGATTACATGTATTACAGTACTTGGGGTACCTTGGAGAGCTATGAGAAATCTGATGTTTTTCAATGCTGTTGCCTTGCTTCGGAAGGGGGGTAGTCTTATACGGCGAGTATAGCCCAAAACCTATGTTTTAACTTGAAGATTAGGGGGGTCATCTTATACGCCCAGTCGTCTTATACGCCGGAAAATACGATATTTATTTAACCACTTTCCCACTGCTCACTGTGCTGCTACTGTGGCGCAGTGGCTCGTTATCGTCTGGCGACGTAGGTCTACGTCATCAGACATTCCCCTCTCTCCGTGGCGCGCACGCGCCGCCGGAGGCTCGCTCCCGCTGTATTCAGTCACAGCGGGAGTCGAGTGATCGGGTCGGGTGATCACCGCCGCTCTTCCCCGATAGTCGGGGATCGAGTGTGTAAACAAAGTGGGCGGATCTCCTAAGTGACAGGCAGGGTCAGATTGCAGGGTTCAGCATAGCTGAACATGCGATCTGTCCCTGTGTCACTTAGTCACCTCCCCCCACACACGTCAGTAAGAACCAGGCATACATTAACCCCTCCCTCTCCAATAAAATTAACCCCTTCCCTGCCAGTGTCATTTTACAGTAACAGTGCATATTTATAGTACTGATTACTGTAGTAATGTCACTGGTACCCCCAAAAGTGTCAAAAATGTCAGTCAAGGGTCCGATCTGTCCGCCGCAATGTCGCAGTCCCGCAAAAAAAATCGTTGATCGCCGCCATTACTAGTTAAAAAAAAAACAATAAAAATGACATAAATTTTCCGTAGTTAGTAGCTGCGATAACTTTTGCGCAAACCAATCAAAATACGCTTATTGCGATTTTTTTTACCAAAAATATGTAGCAGAAAACAAATTGGCCTAAAATGTTAAAAAAAATTGGATTTTTACATTTTTTTGGGGGGGGGAATTTCTTATAAAAAAATGTGAAAAATATTTTCAAAATTGTCGCTCTTTTTTTGTTTACAGCGCAAAAAGTAAAAATAGCAGAGGTGATCAAATACCACCAAAAGAAAGCTCTATTTGTGGGGAAAAAAGGACGTCGATATAATTTGGGTACAGCGTCGCACGACCGCGCAATTGTCCGTTAAAATAACGCAGTGCCGAATCGCAAAATATGGCCTGGTCAGGAATGGGGTAAAATCTTTCGGTCTTAAAGCGGTTAAAAATACGCTCATTGAGATTTTTTTTGTCAAAGACATGTAGCTAAATACATTTTGGCCTAAATATATGACAAAAATTGAATATATTGGATATTTATTAACTGTCAAAGTAGAAAAATATTGTTATTTTTTCAAAATTGTCGTTTTTTTTTATTAATATCGCAAAAAATAAAAATCGCAGAGATGATCAAATACCACAGAAAGAAAGCTCTGTTTGTGGGAAAAAAAGGACGTAAATTTCGTTTGGGTACGGCGTTGCATGACCGCGCAATTGTCAGTTAAATTCGCACAGTGGCGAATCGCAAAAAGTGGCCTGGACGTAAAGCAGGAAAATCCTCCGGTGGTAAAGTGGTTAAAAATAAAAAAATGTTTTCTACAAGATGCAACCCAGTGAAACACGTTTTTAGAGGATCTCACAGTTAGAAACCTGCACCAAGGACAGCATATTCCAAATTTAGGCTGATTTTTTTATTTTTTATTTTTTCTCATTGAACATCTGCAGACACCCATTCCTGCCGCGTGAAGAACTTCGCCATACGTATTTGTGACGGTAAGAAAGTGCTGCCTCATGAGATTGCAATGTGTATTCCCAGTATTCTGATCCTTCGAGTCTTCTTGGCAGCAGCTGAGTTAAACCTATTCAGATGCTTGCAGAAAAGATATTTCTTCTGCGCTGAATGCTTACTTAATTATAGCCTGATCTAAATAAAAACGCTCAACAAATCTGCATGCAAATCTCTCTTTAAGAAGTGAAATCTGATCGCTGTCAGAAAGGAAGACGTAGCCATTGGCTGTGCAACTGTTCGCACAAGAAATTGGAAAAAAAAAAAAAGGAAGCGCCTTTAGATGTATTTTAATTTTTATGCAAATGAGCGCTATCTATTTCTCATTGGTTTGTCATCATTAGCTGTTGCTCAGATTGGAGAAGTGCTGATGTAGGGCATCATCTAATACTGGAATTGTGCACTGAAGCAGAGTGGAGAAGAGAGGGAGGCGAGCCAGCGCTCCCTGCAGCCTTCACAAGACATTTGGTGGAAGACAATAACTGTTCCTAGACATTTGGTTGAGCATCTGCTTCCTGTGCTGTGTGATTCACAAACAGAGGAGGTGCAGTAGCTGCGAACGCTGAAAGGGATGCAGGGGTACACTGGCCTCTGATGTTAAAGGACAGTAGGACATGCGGTCATCTGACTGCCCAAACTATTTTTTTATCTCATAGATTGGTAAATAAACAGTAAGGCTCGGTTCACACTGGGGGGGGGGGGGTGGCTTCAAAGTCGCCCGACTCTGAAGCCGCCCCGTGCTTGCAAACGACTTCTCTAATAGAAGTCAATGCAAGTCGCCCCCAAAGTAGTGCAGGAACCTTTTTCTAAGTCGGAGTGACTTGAGTTGCTCCGATTAGAACGGTTCCATTGCACTGAATGGAGCGCGACTTGTCAGGCGGCTGAGCAGTGGCGGCTGGTGCTCCATGGGCCAGGGGGGGGACACCAGACGGACTACACCACACACCTCCTCCCCCACCAGGCCGCACACCAGGACCCCGGACCCCCCCAGGACCCCCCCCCCCCACGGCACACTCACCCTTGGCGGCAGCGGCAGCTTCAGCTTCGGCTTCTTCCCCCTCAGTAGAAGCGTTTCCTCCCCCATGCCCAATGGCATAGCTTCTACTTTTGGCCAATCAGGAAACAGGTCCGCTTCCTGATTGGATCCGTGTGACAATAGCGAATATTCATTCGCTATTGTCACACAGGTGGGTGGGCTCGGGGCGCAGTGCTCTGCACCCCCAGCCCACCCTTTTTTGAAGCCTATTAGAGCCGCTGGCTCTAATCACGTGCTTCAAAAAAAAAACCCCATTGGAGTCCATGTGTCCGGCACCCTGCATGTAGACAAGGTGCTTTGGGTTGGGGGGGCAGAGCCCCCCCCTGCCCCAAAGCACCCCCCTATGTTGAGGGCATGTGGCCTGGTATGTTTTAGCAGTGGAGGGGGCACTTGCAAGTTGCTTGTCCCCCCCATTTACTGGCATGCCAGGCTGCATTCTCCGATAAGGGTCTGGTATGGATTTTTGGGGGGGACCCACGTTTTTCTTTTAAAGTCCACACCAGACCTGAAAAGGCCTAGTATGGAATGGGGGGGGGGGGGGGAGACCCCACGCTGTTTTTCTTTTTACAGATCGAATTTGTGTTCAAAACTGATCCGATGTGCCATTCAGATTCCTTTTTTTTATAGTAGGGATAGCCTGGAATTTGCATCTGAACCGCAGTGCTCAAAAAACGCACAGGACTCTTTTGAAATACCCTTTTTTTTTAGCCTGTGAGAACCTCTGGCTCTAGTCACATGGTTAAAAAAAAAAAAAGCCCCGTTGAACTCCATGCGTCCAGCGCCCTGCATGTAGATTAGGGGGCCGGACGCACGGATAGATTGGGGCGGCGCCCCTGCACCCCCAATACACCAGCCGCCACTACGGCTGAGTCACCTAACAAGTTGCCCCAGTGTGATCCCAGGCTAATATACCAAAATGGGGATATCCAGAAGAAAAGTTGAAACAGAGGACCAACAATGGTATAAATTTGCAAAAAAATTATTGCTGTCACATAGAATGTAATTACTAAAAATATCCAGTAATAAAAACCACCCAGACACCCAGTGATTACACAAAATAAACCTAGTAAAAAAAAAGCACATAAAACGGGCCCCACTCATTGATGCGTTTTATGCGCTTTTTTGAACTTGGTTTATTTTGTGTAATCACTGGGTGTCTGGGTGGTTTTTATTACTGGATATTTTTAGTAATTAAATTCTACGTGACAGCATTTTTTTTAATACATTTTTGAAAATTTATACCGTTGTTGGTCCCCTGTTTCCACTTTTCTTCTGGATATCCCCCTTTTGAGGGATTCCTTATTTTCTTTATTTTTTGTATATGTTCCAGTTGTAGAGGTACCCGGGCCTAATGGACAATGCGGTTATTGCACTATTAGGATTACCATTCCCCTTATTGTCTGGGTTTTGAATGGTAGAAGGATCCCATGAGTTTTTACAATTAGTAATATACCAAAATTGGCCAAAGCATAGACACCATGGTCCCAACAGTGGTTACATACATTGACTCATGGGGCTTCTGAATAATTAAAGTACTAATATATTTATTCAAAAATATTCCACATTTTTTGTTATAATCAATAACATTTCATTGATAAAAAAAAAAAATGAATAACAATAAAAAAATATAAACCTTATGAAAAAAAAAAAAAATATTGCAAAATTTTTGTTATAATCAATATCATTTCATTGATAAAAAAAAAATGAACAACAATAAAAAAAATAAACCTTATTTTTATCAATGAAATGTTATTGATTATAACAAAAATTATAAAATTATAAAATAAAAATATTCCAAAATTTTTGTTATAATCAATAGCATTTCATTGATAAAAAAAAAATGAACAACAATAAAAAAATATAAACCTTATGGAAAAAAAATATTCCAAAATTTTTGTTATAATCAATATCATTTCATTGATAAAAAAAAAATGAACAACAATAAAAAAAATAAACCTTATGGAAAAAAAATATTCCAAAATTTTTGTTATAATCAATAACATTTCATTGATAAAAAAAAATGAATAACAATAAAAAAATATAAACCTTATGGAAAAAAAATATTCCAAAATTTTTGTTATAATCAATATCATTTCATTGATTAAAAAAAAAAATGAACAACAATAAAAAAAATAAACCTTATGGAAAAAAAATATTCCAAAATGTTTGTTATAATCAATAACATTTCATTGATAAAAAAAAATGAACAACAATAAAAAAATAAACCTTATGGAAAAAAAATATTCCAAAATGTTTGTTATAATCAATAGCATTTCATTGATAAAAAAAAAAAATGAATAACAATAAAAAAATATAAACCTTATGGAAAAAAAATATTCCAAAATTTTTGTTATAATCAATATCATTTCATTGATAAAAAAAAAATGAACAACAATAAAAAAATATAAACCTTATGGAAAAAAAAATATTCCAAAATTTTTGTTATAATCAATAACATTTCATTGATAAAAAAAAAAAAAAATGAACAACAATAAAAAAAATAAACCTTATGGAAAAAAATAAAAATATTCAAAAATGTTTGTTATAATCAATAACATTTCATTGATAAAAAAAAAATTAATAAAAATAAAAAAATATTCCAAAATGTATCACATATAATCAAAAATCAATGTTCGTTGTAACTCTTTGCCCTCAAACTTGTTATGTGTTGCTTTAATACTTTCTGCAAGGGCTAATGGATGTTTTTTTTTTTTTGCCCTTTTGTCTTTGTTCTTTGTCATTGACAAAATGAATATAGTAATTTAAAATTAAAAAAACACATCACTAGGGACGAGTTTTTTAAGCACTTGACCTCCGGAAGATTTACCCTCCTTCATGACTAGGACATATTTTTGTGATATGGCCCATTTCTGGTCTCAGGGAACCCCTGCTAAAAATTACTATATCTACAACTCAAACAAGGAAGCTGTGCAGGCAATCAACAATTCTTCTTATCAATACTGATGACATCACTGGTTGTTAGGATGCTGGTAGCTAAAAGGTTATAATGGTGCACAATAAAAACTGTGGCTTTCTGTAACTAAAAGGCAGGCTTGATCCACCTGCTGGCCTATACATTTTTAGGCAATTTTTAGGTATTTTGCCAAGGCACCCCTGAAGAAACCTCAAGGCACCCCCAATGTGCCTGGGCACCCTGGTTGAAAAAGGCTGCATTAGTGTGACAGTCAGTGGGAAGAATGCTCCTTACTCTTGTGGTCAATGGGAAGAATTACCCTCTTGCAGATAGCTAAATACATCAATGGTGTCAGTGATCAAAGAGGCAGAAATTTCTCAAGGAACCCATAGCAACCTCTGGAGGAACCCTAGGGATCCATGGAACCCTGGAAGAGAAACTTTGTCCTAGAGAATAAAATGGTGGTAGTTCCAATTTTTTCACATGGTATTTGTTTATTTATCAAACGCAAAACTTCAGTAAATAATACACTAACGTTAGTTTAGGACAAAAAATGCAATATATTGTTCAATTTTGGACTAAATTTAAAGATGAGGCTGCACGAGTAAATAGATACCCAACATGTCAAGCAAAAACCCAAAATGAACTTCGGCACAATATATTTTCCATAGGCAACACTTTAAGCACTTAACCTCTGGAAGGTTTACTCCCCTTCATGACCAGGCCATTTTGTGCGATTACGGACAGTGGCGGCTGGTGCTCCATGTGCCGGGGGGGGGGGGCGCATACGGACCACACTATACCCCCCCGGACCACACCAGCCTGCACACCATACTCCCCCCCCCCCCAGGTCACCGGCTCACTCACCCTGAACATGTGGAGGGCAGGCAGCAGCGGCGGTGGCTTCTCCTCAGCCTCCTACGTCTCCTCCCTCCTCCTTGGCCAATGGCATGGCTTCTCCTTTCGGCCAATCAGGAAACGGTTCTCTACCTGATTGGCCAGGAGGAGGATCCATGTGACAATAGCGAATATTCTTTGCTATTGTCACACAACTGGGTGGGCTCAGGGCGCAGTGCTCTGCACCCCGAGCCCACCCTTTTTTGAAGCCTATTAGAGCCTCTGGCTCTAATCACGTGCTTCAAAAAAAAAAAACCCCATTGGAGTCCATGTGTCCGGCACCCTGCATGTAGACAAGGTGCTTTGGGGTGGGGGCCCCAAAGCACCCCCCTATGTTGAGGGCATGTGGCCTGGTATGGTTCAGCAGTGGGGGGGCACTTGCTTGTCCCCCCCATTTACTGGCATGCCAGGCTGCATGCTCCGATAAGGGTCTGGTATGGATTTTAGGGGGGGGACCCACGCTTTTCTTTTAAAGTCCACACCAGACCTGAAAAGGCCTAGTATGGAATGGGGGGGGGGGGGGAATTTGTGTTCAAAACTGATCCGATGTGCCATTCAGATTCCTTTTTTTATAGTAGGGATAGCCTGGAATTTGCATCTGAACCGCACCACAGTGCTCAAAAAAACGCACAGGACTCCTTTGAAATTCACAATGAATTTGTACTCTCACTGCAGTACATATATGAGAACCGGCCCCATAGTAAGCCACATAAATGTGAATGGAGCCTAAACAAAATAACAGAAGTACCTAAAGCCCCGTACACACGAGTAGAAATTCGGCCGGGAAATTTCGTCCGACGACCGATCTGCCGATTTTCGGCTTGTTAGTATGGTGCTTCCGACAACCGGCCAAACAAAACGGCCGAAAAAATCCTGGTGTGCAGGCCATATAATTTTTGTCCTCCGTCAAAACACGTCCGATTTTCGTCTTGTTAGTACAGATTTCGATGCAGAAAAATCTTATGAGCAAGACTAGGCATGCTCAGAGATGAAAGAACACATACAAAGCAATCCAACACATGACATCACTTCTGAAGTAGAATTCTGTCGTACGGGAAAATTCGTGTGCAGTCTAGAGCACATTCCAACCAACAGACACCACTCTGGACAAAAGACTGACGACCGGTCGGCGGAAATTCGTTGCGTGTGTACGAGGCTTAACAAGAGCTTCCCTACTTTTGACTCTACATGAAAGAGCAAAAAGAGACACACGGCTTGTATTGGATTGTGGATAGAATTGTATTGGCTGTGCTACTGCTGCAAACAATGATGATTTTAAAAAGGAAACACAAACAATAGAAAAAGGATAAAAAAAAAAAAAAGGATATTAATAAGGCCAAATGCTTACAAAACATTTCTACAATATATAAAAATGAAAAAAAAAAACGTGAAAATGCTTTCCTTTTCTAACCAAATGAAATTGCCTGGCTTTTTGTAAATATCCCAAGTTCCCTTGCTTCTCCAGCGCTTAACATAAACACGAAAAATTACAGACGGGCGCTCCATCTCTGAGCCTTGCTGTTGTGTTTGTTTCTTTGTGTTTGGCTTTCTGCGTCTGATTATATGGAAGAGTCTTTGTTGGAGTCTTTTGTGTAGCAACAAATCATTCAGCCCTACAAGAGGCAGCATGTTATAATTTAATAAGAATTCTTCACACAGTGTTAAATTACATGCTCTTAGCTAAGATATCACAGTAGTCGCTGGAGCGTTCTTTTTCACTAGGCATCAAGAAATCGCTCAGGTTCAGCCTATTTACCGAACTGCAGGAATGAGTAGGCCTTGAGTCCTACGGGAGCCCGGGAGCGCAAAGTCTCTTAAAAGCTTCTAAAGGAGAGTGGCGCGGTCCTCTTTCGGGGCCTTGAATGCGCCCATTGTAAAATTAAGACAGCAGTAGGCCAGGTGCTTTAGGGTGAGCTACTGTGCCACGAGGGCACGGCTTAGAGCAAAATGATCTGAAATTACTGGGGGAGCCATAATGCATTTTCTCTAACTGCTCCGACTGCAAACATCACATATTTTCAGCTGTTTCCAAGGTATCAATCATTCCTCAGTAAGTGATTTAAGTCTGAATGGTGTTGAATGGTTGCAGAGGTTTGGTTAAGTCTGCCTTATTGCAAAGCCGCTACCCTGCTATTTTTTTTTTTTCTTCTTTTTTTGTATAGAGCTTTTTTCCTCTTGTGACCTCGGTGAAGGTGTTCTAAAGTTCTTTGATGGGCACAGCTTCTTCAGAAAAGATAGGGCCTTTTTTTTGAGAGTCCATTCTAGGGTGCTTTAGCATGCCACACGTATGACTTGGGTATCAAAGATGCTTTGCTCTCCCAACTGCTTGACCCCCCCACTCCTCCACTAACCTTTTTTTAAGAATAACCACATGAGACTCAGGATGGAGTACAATGGCCATAGCAGCCTTGTATTCACTGCTGTATTTAGGCCTAGGCCGACAAGGCCTAGGCCTAGGGCGGCACTTTGTGGGGGGGCGGCAAAAAAGCCGACCCCCTGCATGAAAACCCCCCCCCCCCCCCCCGATTCCGCCGCTGAACCTGAAAGGAAAAAAAATGGCCGCGGCGGCCCGACATGCGCACTGCGCATGTGCCGCCGCCGCCGCTCGGGAAAACCCGAACATGATGTTCGGCTATTCCCGGGCAGGCGGCGCCTGCGCGGTGACGCAATGGCGCCGGGCGGCGCCATTTTTAAATGGAAGGCGCCTCAAGGTAAGTGACTCGGACTCCTCCGCAGCAGATGCCGGTGCTGCGGGCATGGTACAGGATATTCTCCTGTACCATGCCCGCAGCACCTGCATCGGCTGTACTATGCTGCCTATGCTGCCCACAGCCCTGCATCTTTTATATTATGCTGCTCAGTCAGTCACAGTGCCCACAGGCCACAGCCCTGCTGCATCTCTTGTACCATGCTGCCAGTGCCCAGTGCCTACAGCCCTGCTGCATCTCCTGTGCCATGCTGTCAGTGCCCACAGCCTTGCTGCATCTCCTGTGCCATGCTGTCAGTGCCCACAGCCTTGCTGCATCTCCTGTGCCATGATGTCAGTGCCCACAGCCTTGCTGCATCTCCTGTGCCATGCTGCCAGTGCCCACAGCCTTGCTGCATCTCCTGTGCCATGCTGCCAGTGCCCACAGCCTTGCTGCATCTCCTGTATCATGATGCCAGTGCCCACAGCCCTGCATCTCATGTACCATGCTGCCAGTGCCCACAGCCCTGCATCTCCTGTACCATGCTGCCAGTGCCCACAGCCCGGCATCTCCTGTACCATGCTGCCAGTGCCCACAGCCCGGCATCTCCTGTACCATGCTGCCAGTGCCCACAGCCCTGCATCTCCTGTACCATGCTGCCAGTGCCCACAGCCCGGCATCTCCTGTACCATGCTGCCAGTGCCCACAGCCCTGCATCTCCTGTACCATGCTGTCAGTGCCCACAGCCCGGCATCTCCTGTACCATGTTGACAGTGACCACAGCCCTGCATCTCCTGTACCATGCTGCCAGTGCCCACAGCCCTGCATCTTCTGTACCATGCTGCCCAGTGCCCACAGCCCTGCATCTCCTGTACCATGCCTGTACCATGCCCGCAGCACCACATCTCCATGTCTGCAGCCCCTGCACTATGCCTGCAACTACTGCATCTCCTGTACCATGTCCGCAGCCCCTGAACCATGCCAGCAACCCCTGCATCTCCTGTACCATGTCTGCAGCCCCTGCACCATGCCAACAACCCCTGCATCTCATGTACCAGGTCCGCAGCCCCTGAACCATGCCAGCAACCCCTGCATCTCCTGTACCATGTCTGCAGCCCCTGCACTATGCCCGCAGCCCTGGCAGATTTTCCCCCTTAATGACCAGGCCATTTTTGCGATTCAGGACTGCGTTACTTTAAAGGACAATTGCGCGGTCGTGCAAAACTGTACCCTAAAAAAATGAATGTCCTTTCTTTCCCACACATAGAGCTTTCTTTTGGTGGTATTTGATCACCTGTGTGATTTTTATTTATTGCGTTATAAACCAAAAAAGAGCGACAATTCGGAAAAAAAAAATATTGTTTTTCACATTCTGCGATATAACATTCCCCCATAAAAATGTAAAAATCTAATTTTGTCACCCTTTTAGGCCAATTTGTATTCTGCTATATATTTTTGGTCAAAAAAATCCCAATAAGTGTATATTGATTGGTTTGTGCAAAAGCTATCGTGTCTACAAACTAGGGGAAAGATTTATGTCATTTTTATTATTTTATTGTTTTTTTACTAGTAATAGCGTCAATCTGCAATTTTTAGTGGGACTGCGACATTGTGGCGCACAGATCGGACCCGAACTGACATTTTTGACACTTTTGGGGGGACCAGTGACATTACTACAGTAATCAGTGCTAAAAATATGCACTGTTACTGTAATAATGACACTGGGAGGGAAGGGGGTTAACCCGGGGGTGATCAAAGGGTTATGTGTGAGCCTAGGTGGTGTTTTCTAACTGTATGGGGGAGGGGCTTGTGAAATGACCATAGAGACCTGTGTTCCTATATAGAAGCATCACAGGCGCTCTGTGATCATTTCAGGGAGAACAACGGTCAGCTGTATTTACAACAGCAGGCCGTCGTTCTCTCTCAGCAGGGAACGATCGCAGGTGCCCGGCGGCAATTGCGGCCGCTGGTCCCGTGGATTGGCATCCTTGCTGCCTAGTGGGGGCCCCCAGGAGCGCTCCCACGAGCCAACGTACCCATACAAAAAAACGAAACATACAAGTAGGCACTTTGTACCCACTTTTAATGTACAGAGAGGAAGAGGTGGAGCCTAAATAGGAAGGGGTGTGGTTTACAGATGATAGGGCGGGTCTGAAACAGGAAGGGGTGGGTTGTAGGTAAATTAGGGGGTGCACAAGTTTAGTCCGGCCTAGGGCAGCACAAAACCTAAATACACCACTGCTTGTATTAACCAATTATAAATTACTTATAATATATCAACATATAAACATATGTAACATATGAACATCCAGTACATTCTGCCAAAAATAGGAGTCACAAGGTCCTTGTGGGCATCAATTACTCATACCTGCGTGACCACTGAACATTTTTAGGCCTCCAGCCGCAACAAACACCGACTCAGAGACAAACAACTACACGCAGGTACCACCAACCATAAAAAATGGAAGCCGTACCCAGGACAGGTACCTACCAATGTACATATTCTTTATAATCAAAAAACCCATAGCAGGACCTTGTACCCCATCATAGGAGTCACAAGATTCTTGTGGGCATCAACTGCTTGTACCTGTGTTACCACTGAAAATTTTTAGGCCTCCAGCCGCAACAAACACTGACTCAGAGACAAACAACTACACGCAGGTACCACCAACCATAAAAAATGGAAGCCATACCCAGGACGGGTCCCTACCAATGTACATATTCTTAAAACTCAAAAAAACCCATAGCAGGACATTGTTTCCCCATCATAGGAGTCACAGGGTCCTTGTGGGCATCAACTACTTGTACCTGTGTGACCACTGAAAATGTTTAGGCCTCCAGCCGCAACAAACACTGACTCAGAGACAAACAACTACACGCAGGTACCACCAACCATAAAAAATGGAAGCCATACCCAGGACGGGTCCCTACCAATGTACATATTCTTTATACTCAAAAAAACCCATAGCAGGACATTGTCCCCCCATCATAGGAGTCACAAGGTCCTTGTGGGCATCAACTACTTGTACTTGTGTGACCACTGAAACTTTTTTAGGCTTCCAGCCGCAACAAACACCAACTCGGAAACAAACAACTACACACAGGTACTACCAACCATAATAATGGGAGCCGTACCTGAGACGGGTCCCCAATGCACATTTTCTTTATACTCAAAAAACAAAAACCCATAACAGGACCTTGTACTCCGCCGGCTGCCATGACAGAATCTTAAAAAAACCTTAATGCCCACTTGCCATGGAGCTCAATTAGGGCAGGAGAGTGGGCTGTTGTTCCAAGCACTCTCTCCTCCGACTGTTGACTTCCAAAACCTTCCTACAGATGCCCTTACTGCATCCCCACCTTCCCCAGTCCTCCCCACCAATCACGTAAGTAATTTTAAAAGAATGCTTCCCACTGACCATAAGCCCTTTCCCTATGCCAACCCCTTTTAACCCTGTCATGCCGGCCCTTCGTACATGCTATCTTCTTTTAACTCCGGGCCTATCTTGGCTAGGGTATAAAAGATGCTTTGCTCTCCCAACTACTTGACCCCCACTCCTCCACTAACCTTTTTTTAAGAATAACCACACGAGACTCAGGATGGAGTACAATGGCCATAGCAGCCTTTTATTAAGCAATTATAAATTACTTATAATATATCAACATATAAACATATGTTAACATATGAACATCCAGTACATTCTGCCAAAAAATAGGAGTCACAAGTTCCTTGTGGGCATCAATTACTCATACCTGCGTGACCACTGAACATTTTTAGGCCTCCAGCCGCAACAAACACTGACTCAGAGACAAACAACTACACGCAGGTACCACCAACCATAAAAAATGGAAGCCATACCCAGGACGGGTCCCTACCAATGTACATATTCTTAAAACTCAAAAAAACCCATAGCAGGACATTGTTTCCCCATCATAGGAGTCACAGGGTCCTTGTGGGCATCAACTACTTGTACCTGTGTGACCACTGAAAATGTTTAGGCCTCCAGCCGCAACAAACACTGACTCAGAGACAAACAACTACACGCAGGTACCACCAACCATAAAAAATGGAAGCCATACCCAGGACGGGTCCCTACCAATGTACATATTCTTTATACTCAAAAAAACCCATAGCAGGACATTGTCCCCCCATCATAGGAGTCACAAGGTCCTTGTGGGCATCAACTACTTGTACCTGTGTGACCACTGAAACTTTTTTAGGCTTCCAGCCGCAACAAACACCAACTCGGAAACAAACAACTACACACAGGTACTACCAACCATAATAATGGGAGCCGTACCTGAGACGGGTCCCCAATGCACATTTTCTTTATACTCAAAAAACAAAAACCCATAACAGGACCTTGTACTCTGCCGGCTGCCATGACAGAATCTTAAAAAAACCTTAATGCCCACTTGCCATGGAACTCAATTAGGGCAGGAGAGTGGGCTGTTGTTCTAAGCACTCTCTCCTCCGACTGATGACTTTCAAGACCTTCCTACAGATCCCCTTACTGCATCCCCACCTTCTCCAGTCCTCCCCACCAATCACCTAAGTAATTTTAAAAGAATACTTCCCACTGACCATAAGGCCTTTCCCTATGCCAACCCCTTTTAACCCTGTCATGTAGGCCCTTCGTACGTGCTTTCTTCTTTTAACTCCGGGCCTATCTTGACTAGGGTATAAAAGATACTTTGCTCTCCCAACTGCTTGACCCCCACTCCTCCACTAACCTTTTTCTAAGAATAACCACACGAGACTCAGGATGGAGTACAATGGCCATAGCAGCCTTTTATTACCAATTATAAATTACTTATAATATATCAACACATAAACATATGTAACATATGAACATCCAGTACATTCTGCCAAAAAATAGGAGTCACAAGGTCCTTGTGGGCATCAATTGCTCGTACCTGCATGACCACTGAACATTTTTAGGCCTCCAGCCTCAACAAACACCGACTCAGAGACAAACAACTACACGCAGGTACCACCAACCATAAAAAATGGAAGCCATACCCAGGACAGGTCCCTACCAATGTACATATTCTTTATATTCAAAAAACCAATAGCAGGACATTGTCCCCCATCATAGGAGTCACAAGGTCCTTGTGGGCATCAACTACTTGTACCTGTGTGACCACTGAAACTTTTTTAGGTTTCCAGCCGCAACGAACACCAACTCAGAAACAAACAACTACACACAGGTACTACCAACCTTAATAATGGGAGCCGTACCCGAGACGGGTCCCCAATGCACATTTTCTTTATACTCAAAAAACAAAAACCCATAACAGGACCTTGTACTCCGCCGGCTGCCATGACAGAATCTTAAAAAAAAACCTTAATCCCCACTTGCCATGGAACTCAATTAGGGCAGGAGAGTGGGCTGTTGTCCCAAGCACTCTGTCCTCCGACTGGAGGAAAAGGAAGGAGCAGAGCAAGCGCACAAAGTCATGTAGGAAATTTTGTTCCTCCCTCCTGTCAGCGTTTTTTTTTTCTCTGGAGCTTTTTCTCCAGTTGTGCAAAGTGAAAGCTCACCAGCCAGCACATAGTGGTGGGGTTTCATGGTAATAGCTTATCAATCTTCACCTGCTGTTTCTGATATTTTTGGACAGTGTTCATGGGAAGGGTAGTTTATGCAGCAGCTTGCATGTCTCTCAGAGCTTGGTGACTCATGGAAGACTACCTGGCCTATGATGCCCTTAGTTGTGCTTTTAAAACAAAGCCCCCCATACTTGTACCTTCAAAAGCAGTGGATTGATCACCCAAGTTCAGGATTAAAACTGGAGCAGGCCAGTTAGCACTTTTGGGGGGTTTAGCAAATACAAGACTGAATTAAACTGTGTTTTGATATTTGTCTGGAATTCTGCTTTTTTGATTACCTGTGGCCTAAACTACCTAGGGCAAGAGTTCCCAAAGTGTGGGTCAGGACCCACTGGTGGGTCGCGAGCTGCGTTTGAGTGGGTCATGCTAAACCGGAAATCACTGAGAGCGGCCCGCTTAAATTGTGCTGTGCGAGCAAATTACAGAGAGCCAGAGCAGTCAAATTGCGATGGAATCAGGACCCCGCCCGCGCAGTTTACGGAGGCTGGTCTGCATTTCCCGCGATGAGGACACTTGCATCGGCGAGTACGTTTGTGGGCTCTTATGTAGGATATGTTAATGGGGTGCAGAGCCAGCTCCTCGGTCCTGCTGGCAGCAGTGGTGGTGGCTAGATTGACTGCGGTATTTTCTCAGCTATAGGGGGCAGAGACGGCAGCCTCAGTGTCAAAAGAGGATTAGGTGGCCCGGCGGTGCCAGGAGTTCATGACAGCTTCTGTGACCCCAGTAGAGGATCTGAAGGAGAAGAGCCAGGACACCAAGACCAGCTCCTCAATATGGAGACTCTGGGTAAGGTGTGCTGGGCCCTGGAGAGGGCAAACAGGGGCTTCACCTTCACTGTGGACCGCTGGGAGAGGAAGGAGGGTGAGTGCCATATAGCCTGCTGCTCACTGTCCTGGGGTGGTTGATTTCTGTCCCGGACAGATCGGACCCGAACTGATATTTTTGACACTTTTTGGGGACCAGTGACATTAATTCAGTAATCAGTGCTAAATAATATGCACTGTTACTGTACCGCTTGTCCGTTCTCATCCGTTCCGATCCGCTGGATGGATGGAAAATAGGGTTTCCATCCGTCCGGATTTCATGGACAGGATCGGAAACGGATAGCAGCGGGTGACAGAGGAGATGTCTCCGCTGACATCCACTGCCCCATAGGGATAAATAGAGCATCCGATCAGGTCCGCCTGAAAAACTGAAAGGCGGATCTGATCGGATTGTGAAGTGTGAAAGGACCCTTACTGTGCTTACTGACTGTGAGTGGGGGGGCTCTGTGACAGGCACAGAGAGATCGGGGTTTCACACGATCTCTCTCTGCCTATGTGATAGAAGACAGAAGACTTGCCTGCTTTGTTTACATAGGCAGGCGGGTCTTCTGTCAGTTTCTCTGATGATCGCGGGAGGCCGGCAGCTTCAACACAGCGGGAGCGGGGCTCCGGTGGCACGCACGCGTGCCCTGAGACCGCATGCACAAAATCACGTAGATCTGCGCAGTCGAGCCGTAAATCTTTGTTGGGCGGTCGGCAACTGTTTAACCACTTTACCACCGGAGGATTTTCCTGCTGTACGTCCAGGCCACTTTTTGCGATTCGGCACTGTGTGACTTTAACTGACAATTGTGCAGTCATGCAACGCCGTACCCAAACAAAATTTACGTCCTTTTTTTCCCACAAACAGAGCTTTCTTTTGGTGGTATTTGATCACCTCTGCGCTTTTTATTTTTTGCGATATTAATAAAAAAATGCGAACATTTTGAAAAAATAACAATATTTTTCTAATTTGACAGTTAAAAAATATCCAATATATTCAACTTTTGTCATATATTTAGGCCAAAATGTATTTAGCTACATGTCTTTGACAAAAAAATTCTCAATGAGCGTATTTTTAACTGCTTTAAGACCGGAAGGTTTTACCCCATTCCTGACCAGGTCATATTTTACGATTCAGCACTGCGTTATTTAACGGGCAATTGCGCGGTCGTGCAATGCTGTACCCAAATTAAATTTATGTCCTTTTTTTCCCCACAAATAGAGCTTTCTTTTGGTGGTATTTGATCACCTGTGCGATTTTTAGTTTTTGCGCTATAAACAAAAAAAGAGCGACAATTTTGAAAAAAACAACAATATTTTTCACATTTTTTTATATGAAATTCCCCCCCAAAAAATGTAAAAATCAAAATTTTTTATCTGTTTAGGCCAATTTGTTTTCTGCTACATATTTTTGGTAAAAAAAAAAATCACAATAAGCGAATTTTGATTGGTTTGCGCAAAAGTTATTGCGTTTACTAACTAAGGGAAAGATTTATGTCATTTTTGGTGTTTTTTTTTTTAACGAGTAATGGCGGCGATCTCCGATTTTTTTTGCGGGACTGCGGGACTGCGACACTGCGGCGGACAGATCGGACCCCTGACTGACATTTTTGACACTTTTGGGGTTACCAGTGACATTACTACAGTAATCAGTGCTATACATATGTACTGTTACTGTAAAAATGACACTGGCAGGGAAGGGGTTAATTTTTATTGGAGAGGGAGGGGTTAATGTATGAAATCCAATTGGGAAAAGACCGCTCCAGGTGGGCTGGAAGTCAGGTGCTGGTCGGATCCGTCAATCCGGAATCACATGAAGCAAAAAAAAAGGAGATGACCGCACTCCGATGTAAATCAAAAATTGGAGTAAAATTTATTCCACATCAAACAAATAGGCAAACTGGAACAACACACTGTGGATGCAGGACACAAAGGCAGACGCGTTTCACGACTTAGGGATGTCGCTTACTCATTGCCAGCTCCATGCCTGGTGCTTACTAACGTGTGTGGGGGGAGGTGACTGAGTGACACAGGGACAGATCGCGGGTTCAGCTATGCTGAACCCTGCAATCTGTCACTGTCTGTCACCTAGGAGATCCGCCCGCTTTTTTTACGCAAGCGGGCGGATCTCCACACTCGATCCCTGACGATCGGGGAAGAGCAGCGGTGATCACCGCCGCTCCTCCCCTGGCCCGACTCCCGCTATAACTGAATACAGCGGGAGCGAGCCTCCGGCGGCGCGCGCGCGCTGCCCAAGAGAGGGGAATGTCTGGTGACGTAGGTCTACGTCGCCAGATGATAACGAGCCACTTTGCCGCAGTACAGTCAACGCGACTGGTCGGCAAGTGGTTAATAAAAGAACAGTTTAAAAAAAAAAACAACAAAAAAATAAATAAATGAGCACAAAATGACGACAATCTTTAAAAATATACATTCTGCTGAGACTTGTAGTTCTGCCATCCCAGGACAGACAAACGCTACCATGCTTTAAATTACAGCCTCGACCTATAACACAATGATTTTCAATCGCTTGTGGATATGAAGCCTTTTATGATTTAAACTTAGCAACAAATTACAGAAGGTGTAAATCTATCTGACAGCTGAGACATTATTAAATATCTGAAATTCAAGAAGAAAAATCGGGGGTAAAAAAAAAATAAAAAAAACCAGTGTAGAGTTCCAGGAGTTTCGTTCCTTTAGTCTTAACAGTAAAAAATGCTGAATATGCACAGATTGTGCACATTAATAATAATAGCAGGCTGGATAGATGCACCTCAGCACAATTCTAATTTAATGAGAAACAATAAAATTGTTTTTCCGAGGGGGCCTATTTAGAGCTACAGAATGTAGATATTAAAGTTTGGAGATTTATATTCTTTCCATTAAGGTATGCTGATGTGCATTTTCAGGAGTTCAAAGCTGTATGCTTCAGAACAATTCCACTATCACTCTTCCTCCTGCCCAGAGGATTCTGGGTAATCCTGATTACAGAACAAAGGTTTAACATGAATCAGAAGGGATAATACCGGTGCAAGCTCAAAGTGTCATGTAATAAAAGGCGGTGAAATCGCGATGCAGAATCGCCGCGTTCCGTGCAATGTAAACCTATCAATGGAGAAGAGGAGTATGCAACCAGATGGGGGAGGGAGCTATATCCTTCCATATAGATATATATTTATATTAGTATTTTAGGCTGATCTCCAGACAGGTAAAAAAACAACAATTAATACAATTATGTATTCATTAAAAAAAAAAATTAAATGTATTTTTAAATGTAGCTAGTACCCGCATCTGAATTGAGATTAGCCTCTTGGAGGGGAGGACTTGGCCAGGGGGCGGGGGGGGGGCGATTGCCCCCTGGGCCGCTCTGATGCCCAGTAAAAAGGCTGCCCAGCTTCTGCCACAGACATGCCTAAAGGATTCCTGGTTAAGAAAAGTGAAAAGTCCCCCCCGCTGATCTACTGAGTGCGGGTTGAAGACGGGGACAGAGTGCAGGCCTCCCTCCCCCAGCATGGATGGGGTAAACTGTGTCTGAGCAAAGGCCAGTTTCATGCCCCACTGGAGACTCTTTTTCCCCGGCCAGCCCTAAGATGCCCCCAACCACCCCCTGCTGGCCAGATCGGGAACCGGCATTCGGCCAGTGAGTAGAGAGCACCTGGAGCGACGCTTCAGCATGGAATGGGGGTCAGGAGGAGGCTGGGAAGAGAAAGAGTGGGAGGGGGCCAAGTCCCTGCACCATGGGCCTCTGGTTTGCACTTGCCCCCCTGGGCCGAAAGTTGCCAGTCAGCCCCTGGCCTCTTGTAACCCTCTATACAGGAGCACAGACCAGGAAGGACAAGGACAAAACTGGGAGTCAATCTGGAGTGCTTCTTGCAAATGTGCTAACAGAGAACATGCTGACAGGAGGAGATAGCGGAGTGAGCAGAGGGGGGGAACTGATGCTCTATTGGCTCTTTCACACTCACGGTGGAGTGGCATTTGACAGGCCATGAGGAGGTGTTATATTTCCTTCTCACTATCTGTTTAAAACCTATAATTCCTCACTACTGCACCGCAATCGCATGGCCCGTTTGCAATTAAGGTAATTACTTGAAATGTTATATATATAAGCAATGGCTAGAATTTCTTCAGATCCCAGATGATGTCTCTGAAGACGAAACACGTTGGGTTTCTTACCATTCAGGCCATTGCACTATGTTCTTGTATACTGGATGATGTTACAAGCGCCTGTTTATTGTGCTAACAGAGAAAATGCTGACAGGAGGAGATAGCGGAGTGAGCAGAGGGGGGGAACTGATGCTCTATTGGCTCTTTCACACTCGCGGTGGAGTGGCATTTGACAGGCCATGAGGAGGTGTTATATTTCCTTCTCACTATCTGTTTAAAACCTATAATGCCGCACTACTGCACCGCAATCGCATGGCCCTATTTGCAATTAAGGTAATTACTTGAAATGTTATATATATAAGCAATGGCTAGAATTTCTTCAGATCCCAGATGATGTCTCTGAAGACGAAACACGTTGGGTTTCTTACCATTCAGGCCATTGCACTATGTTCTTGTATACTGGATGATGTTACAAGCGCCTGTTTATTGTGCTAACAGAGAAAATGCTGACAGGAGGAGATAGCGGAGTGAGCAGAGGGGGGGAACTGATGCTCTATTGGCTCTTTCACACTCGCGGTGGAGTGGCATTTGACAGGCCATGAGGAGGTGTTATATTTCCTTCTCACTATCTGTTTAAAACCTATAATGCCGCACTACTGCACCGCAATCGCATGGCCCTATTTGCAATTAAGGTAATTACTTGAAATGTTATATATATAAGCAATGGCTAGAATTTCTTCAGATCCCAGATGATGTCTCTGAAGACGAAACACGTTGGGTTTCTTACCATTCAGGCCATTGCACTATGTTCTTGTATACTGGATGATGTTACAAGCGCCTGTTTATTGTGCTAACAGAGAACATGCTGACAGGAGGAGATAGCGGAGTGAGCAGAGGGGGGAACTGCTGCTCTATGGGCTCTTTCACACTCGCGGTGGAGTGGCATTTGACAGGCCGTGAGGAGGTGTTATATTTCCTTCTCACTGCCTGTTTAAAACTTACAATGCCTCACTACTGCACCGCAATCGCATGGCCCCGTTTGAAATTAAGGTAATTACTTGAAATTTGATATATATATATATATATATATATATATATATATAAGCAATGGCTAGAATTTCTTCAGACCCCCAGATGATGTCTCTGAAGACGAAACACGTTGGGTTTCTTACCATTCAGGCCATATTTTCTTGTATACTGGATGATGTTACAAGCGCCTGTTTATTGGGAATGATGTAAGTTTTCTATTTTTTTTAAATACATTTTGGAGATACAGTTTTACACTATGTGGAGCCTTTCTTTATCTTTATGGTTCCATTGCACTGTTTTGTGTCTATGTGTAGCGGATTCATTGTGTTGTTACGCGTGGAAATGTTGGGAGTCTTCTAGGACCACTCCTGGACACATTCAAAACGTGGTTGACCCAGTACCTGTATGGGTAACTGAGTCCATGTGTAATTGGTAAGCAGTCATTTTTACAAGTGGTGGAAGGTTTTGACATTGAGGATTGGAGCACAGAAGGTGGCACGACCCCGTTCTGCGATTATTCACTGCACTGGGATATATGTTTTATATTCTGCGGACTTTATTCCCTTGGCCTGCACTGTCATTTTATTATTGTTACCGTATATACTCGAGTATAAGCCGAGATTTTCAGTATGTTTTTTCATGCTGAAAATGCCCCCCTCAACTTATACTCGAGTCACTGTCTTTTTAAAAATGGCGCCACCCGTCGCCGACGTGTCACCGCGCATAGGGCGCGGGAATAGCAGAACTTGTACAGGCTTTCCCGAGCATCGGCGGCGCATTCGCCGTGACGTATTGGCACCGGGCGGCGCGATTTTTAAATCTAAGGCGCCTCACCGAAAGGTAAGTGAGACTCCTCCGCAGCCCCTGCATTTCCTCATGCAGTTCTGTGGGCATGGTAGAGGACATTCTCCTGTACCATGCCCACAGCACTGCATCTCTTGTGCCATGCCTGTACATACTGTACCATGCCTATACCTACTGTGCCATGCCTGTACATAATGTGCCATGCCTATACCTACTGTGGCATGCCGGTACCTACTGTGCCATGCCTATACCATCACCTGTGCTATGCCTATACCATCTCCTGTACCATGACCTGTGCCATGCCTGTACCATGACCTGTGCCATGCCTGTACCATGACCTGTGCCATGCCTGTACTATCTACTGTGCCATGACCTGTGCCATGACCTTACCATGACCTGTGCCATGCCTGTACCATGACCTGTGCCATGCCTGTGCCATGCCTGTACCATGCCTGTAACATGACCTGTGCCATGCCTGTACCATGACCTGTGCCATGCCTGTACTATCAACTGTGCCATGACCTTACCATGACCTGTGCCATGCCTATACCATGACCTGCGCCATCTCCTGTACCATGCCCGCAGCCCCTGTTTTGTGTCTTGTGGTGGTCCAGTTGGGTCCAGTAGCTGCTGCATTTCCCACCCTAGGCTTATACTCGAGTCAATAAGTTTTCCCACTTTTTTGTGGTAAAATTAGGGGTCTCTGCTTATATTCGGGTTGACTTATACTCGAGTATATACACGGTATATATATTTCTTCACATTTTTTGTTCAGTTTATTATGAGATTTGGTTTAGCGCTGCACTTTCTTTGATTATCTGGTATAAATCTCTGGACTGGATGGACAGAATCACAAATCCATTGGCAGTTGAAACAGCATATTAACTGCATAGTTTCCTGGGGTTTTCGCTTCAAAGAGAGCTAAGGAATATTTGCATCCAAATTAGAAACCTAACATATTCGCTGCGCCATTTTAAGAACCTTCCCGTGAAAAGTTCCTCCTGCCTCTAACAGCTAGATGTTTCCATGGCTGTCCTCGTTCTACAACGGGGTATTTCATTAACACATTTTACCATACTGTCTGTATCATCTGAGAATAGGCATATGTTATGTGATGTTTCAGAGATAGTGTTTTACTTGCAATCGCTTAGGTAACAGAATCAGGTTTATTCACTAAGCTGCTGTGCCACGAGGGCACGGCTTAGAGCAAAACTATCTGAAATTACGGGGGAGCCATAATGCATTTTCTCTAACTGCTCTGACTGCAAACATCAAACATTTTCAGCTGTTTCCAAGGTATCAATCATTCCTCAATAGGTGATTTAAGTCTGAACGGTGCTGAGCGGTTGCCGAGGTTTGGTTAGACCCATTGTTCTGTGATTCTGTTATTCTGCTTTATTGCTGCTCGTACTTTTCTCTCTGTGACCTCAGTAAGTGATGTTCTGAATTTTATGGAACTTGCAAGGACGTTTTCCTCATGAAAGCTGGGATCTTTCTTCATCACCTGATCCTTGAAAGCCAGGACCATACAGCACTAATGAGCACATCAAACAGTAATTCCAATGTATAGGACCATTGAGTCTTAGGTACCTGCTACAGGCATATTCACCAAGGTACTGGTCTCCAAACTGCGGCCCATGAGCTGGATATGGCCCTTTGCTTGACTTTATCTGGCCCTTAGGACACCTTCTGAGACCAACGATGGGGCACTTTTCCTCCCACTGATACCAATGATGGAGTACTATTCCTCCCACTAACGCTAACCATGAGGCAATATTCCTCCCACTGACACCAATGATGGGGCACTATTCCTCCCACTGATACCAATGATGAGGCACTATTCCTCCCACTGATACCGATAATCGGGCACTATTCCTCCCACTTACACCAATGATGGGACACTATTCCTCCCAATGACACTAACAATGGGGCACTATACCACCCACTGACACCAACATTAGGGCACTATTCCTACCACTGATACCAACAATGGGGTACCATTCCTTTCACTGACACCAATGATGGGGCACTATTCCTCTAACTGACACTAATGATGGGGCACTATTCCTACCACTGACACCAACAATGGGGCACTATTCCTCCCTCTTACACCAATGATGGGGCACTATTCCTCCCTCTTACACCAATGATAGGGCACTATTCCCGCCACTGACACCAACAATGGGGCACTATTTCTCCTACTTACACCAATGATGGGACACTATTCCTCCCACTGACACCAATGATGAGGCACTATTCTTCCCACTGACGCCAACAATGGGGCACTATTCCTCCTACTGATACTAATGATGGGGCACTATTCCTCCCACTGATACCAATGATGGGGCACCATTCCTCCCACTGATACCAATGATGGGGCACTATTCCTCCCACTGATTCCAACAACAGGGCACTATTCCTCCCACTGATACCAATGATGGGGCACTATTCCTCCCACTGATACCAACATTAGGGCACTATTCCTCCCACTGACACCAATGATGGGGCACTATTCCTCCCACTTAAACCAATGATAGGACACTATTCCACCCACTGACACCAACATTGGGGAACTATTACTCTCACTGACACCAATGATGGGGCACTATTCTTCCCACTGACACCAATGATGGGACACTATTCCTCCCACTTACACCAACATCGGGGCACTATTGATCTTTTATTGAAAAGAATCAAGCAACATATTTTATACAAAAGTAAAAAACAGAACTATAGTACAATATTCCAACAGAAAAAAAACAAAGGAATACACATCCATGTGCAGAATATATACAATATATACATAATCCACTTCCAACATTCTTAGAAAACTATTTACATAAAGCAGCAGAGAGGGCCTAAGAGGCACAACCCATCACCTATGTATGCAGCCATTTATCAAAAACTGAACATTAAGAAAAAATCTAGGGTGATAAGAGACAGAAAGCCACACCCGGGAAAGAGACTCCTGGCAGTCAGGGAGGCTTGAAACCCCTCCACGCCTTCAACCAAGCCCTCTGACCCCACTTGTCTCTCTCAAGCGCCCGAATCTTCCCCACCTCATGCAGAATGTCACACACCACCACCTGAACAGGAAGGATTTTACGCCGAAGGGTGACCTGACACCGTGCGTTCCATGTGTAATAACGGACTACTAAACTAACTAAAAAAAGTGTATCCAAACAAAAGCCCCCACCAGTATTGAATGCTCCGTACACCCACTCAGCATAACCCAGCCTGGAGAGGAAAGGAACACAGAGGGCCCGCCCAACCTGTTTGTATACCTCTATGTTAAAAGGGCAACGAAGCAGAAAATGGTCCATAGTCTCCTCCTCACCTGCACATTCCTCCCGAGGACAACCACGATCCATCCCACTGCGGAATTTCAAATTGCCCCGAACATAGAGCCTCCCGTGGAAGCACAACCAGGCCAGATCCCTGAATTTAAGGGGGACTCTAGCCAAATTAATCAATCTTAACCCTTCCCTCAAAATTGGGCCTGGGCAATCCCTTAAGGCCAGTGGGTCATGAAAGACTTCGCTCAAGACTCGGCTCATAAGGACTTTCCTCGGAGCGGATCTGAGATCTTCAGCCGACAGTCGCCACTGCCGCAGCAACTTCAGACACGGAGCGACATAGGCTGGGAGCTGACCACGATGACCCCTGAGATTCTTCACTTGGCCACCTTCTTCCCAAAGTCGCAGAAAAGGCCTAAACCAAGATCTAAACATGCCTGCCCATCCAGGAGGTTCCACTGCAAGCATACTACCAATGTTAAACTTGAGAAATAGCAGTGAAAAGAAAAGAACGGGGTTGACCATACCTAAGCCACCCTCCCTCCTGGATAGATAGGTGACATTCCTCTTGATGGGGTTCAGTCTGTTCCCCCACAGCATCTGGAAGAACACACTATAGATCCTAGCATAGAGAGACACTGGCAAGATGCAGACAGGGCTGACATACAAGAAGATCGGTATCAGGTAAGTCTTAATCAGATCAACCCTTTCCCTCAGAGATAACTTCCATCTCTTCCAGCTGACCACCTTAGTATTGGCAACTTCCAGCCTGCCTTCCCAGTTTTTGAGGCCATAATCGCCAGGTCCAAATTCAATGCCTAATATCTTAATTTTTTCCTGGGGCACTGGAAAGGTGTCCGGGAGATCAAACCCCTCACCTTCCTTTCCCATCCAAAAAACTTCACTCTTTTCCTGATTGATCTTGGAGCCTGATGCTTCAGAGTATCGTGATGTCAGAGAGACCACCTCCTCCGCTTCATCTGCCCCAGTGACAATCACTGACACATCATCTGCATAGGCAACAACCCTCAAAGGAGGCTCACCCGGGATTCCCACTGGTACCCCACACAACATGCTGCTCTCTAGCCTCCTGATGAAGGGGTCGATTGCAAACACATAGAGCAGGGGACTCAGGGGACAACCCTGGCGCACCCCAGAACCAACCTCAAAGGACTGTCCAACCCAACCATTAACAAGAGGGAAGCTTTCTGCCCCCTTATACAAAACTTTTAACCAATCGACAAAACCACCCGGCAGACCGTACTTACTAAAGAGCAACCACAGGTACTCATGGTTGACACGATCGAAAGCCTTTGCCTGATCCAATGCCAGTAGATACTTTCCCCAGCCTGCAGCCCTGCACTGCTCCAAGGCCTCCCGGACAGCTAAAACCGCTGTGAAGGTGCTCCTACCCTGGATCGAACAGTGCTGATGGCGAGAAAGCAAAGACTCTGCTACTGCCGATAGGCGCCAGAAAAGTATCTTCGCCAGCACCTTTCTATCGACATTGAGAAGGCTGATGGGGCGCCAATTCTCAATCATCGAAGGATCTTTACCTTTTGAAAGAAGAATCACAGCTGAGTGTCTCATGGAAGGGGGAAGCACCCCCTCCGCAAGACAACTGTTAAAAACCTCTACCAAATGTGGGGCCAGAATAGACTTAAAGGCTTTGTAAAACTCAGCCGTCAGACCATCCGGTCCAGGTGACTTTTTGATGGCAAGCTGTTCAATTGCCCTCGTCACCTCTTCAACTGTGATCTCTTCCGTCAAATTCATCAAAGGGACATCTCCACCATTTAGACCTGGAGTAGAGTCCAAAAAGCTTTCCATCTTGTCTCGGTCAAGCTCTTTCCTCCCAAGAAGTTCAGCATAAAAAGACCTCACGACCTCCAGGATCCCTGACCTGGACTTTGTCAAGGAGCCTGTACTATCCTTAAGGCCAACGACCATCTTAACAGCTACACCCTGTTTGCAGTTCTGGTAAGGGTCAGGCGAGTGGTATTTCCCATAGTCCCGCTCCAGAACCAAAGAGGTATGCCGGTCATATTGACACTTCCTGAGGAGGATTTTCACTTCAGAGATTGCCCCAGGATCTCCTCCTCTCGAGACAAGAATATCCAGCTTCCTCCGCAAACGTTGGTAGGTCATGTATCTATTAAACTGTTTTTTATTGGCTAGGCCCCTGAAGAATCCAGCAATCCTCTTTTTGGTCAGCTCCCACCACTCAGCCTTGCTGCTACAAAAGTCCAGGATGGTCACCTGTGCCTGAAAGAATTCCTCAAAGGATTGTCTAACATGTTCTTCCTCAAGGAGAGTCGAATTTAATCTCCAGATGCCTTTGCCCCTCTGAGGGAAGTCTGAAGCATTCAAGACCACAGATAGCATACAGTGATCAGAGAACTCCACTGCCTGCACTACTGGGGGTGAGAAAGCAGAGGCCTCCTTCAAAAAAAACCTATCTATTCTACTCTGACTATTACCTCGATGAAATGTGAACCCTGTGTCATCCGGAAGGTGCTTAATGTGCACATCCACAAGACCAGCATCCCTAACCATACTATTTAAAAAAACGCTATCATATCCCAGCCGGTCATTGAAGTCCTTCCTGTCCTTGGGCCTAGTCACAGTATTAAAGTCACCTCCAAAAACCACTTGCCGGGATGTAAAAAGAAATGGCTTGATCCTTGTAAAAAGGCATTTCCTGTCCCACTTTGTGTGCGGCCCATAAATATTAATTAGGCGCAGGTCCTGCCCTCCCACAAGAACGTCTAAGACCATACATCTCCCAATCTCCACCTCAATAACCCGCCGGACAGTTACCATGCCGGTTTTAAACAACACCGCCACCCCGCCGTAAGGCTCGGCCGCAAGAGACCAGTAAGATGGACCATACCTCCACTCTCTCTTGGCCATATGAATATCTGCCAAGGAGGTGAGCCTAGTCTCCTGCAAAAATAAAATTTCAGCATCTAATTGGCTGAACAAAAAGAAGGCCATAGAACGAGCTCTTACTGACTTAATACTGGCGACATTTATTGTCACCACTTTTAACGGAGGGGGAACCGCCATTTGGGTTATTGAGTGGATTGCTTCTTAGCTCCCCTCTGCTGCTCATCACCAGAAGCCTCTCTCTTTCTTGAAGCCTCCTCCAACTCCATTTCAATTTCTGAATTCTGCTCAGAAGAATCCCCAGATGAGGAGATATCCCAAGCAGAAGCCCTAGAACGGTTGGGGACAGACACTGGGGCATCCTGTCCCTGTTCTGTCCTCACCGTCTGTCTCTTCCGCCTCACAACCTTCCTTCTCTCTTCCAGGTACTGCAGGTCAGATTCAGAGATGCTTTCATCTCTTGTTTTCTTCTTCTTCTTTGAAGTATTCACAGAAGACTTCTTTACAGAGGAAGCCGCAGCAGCACCCTTTTTGGTACCCTCTACCACTCCTGGTGGGTGGGGGGCTTCTTTAAGGTCACACTTAGGAAGGGAAGATTTATCGGGAATAACTGACTTGGGGGGCACAGACTTGGAAGGTTCTGACACAAGAGGAGCAGGGACAGTAGGCTGGGGGGACACAGGGACAGACACAGAAGGAATACTTACAGATACAGGAGGGGTGGGCACAGGGACTGGGGAGGGATCCTGAACAAGACCAGGGGGGTCAGTCACCGCAGAGGAGGGTGGTACAACAGGGGCCTCATCCTCCATCCTGTCCAGCCTTAAGAGGTCATCTATCACCTCTCTATCCATATTATGCAAGGCTTCAGGACATCGGCTGTAGGGGTGGCCAAGGCGCAGGCACAGGTTGCACCTTATCGCCTGGGTGCAGTCCCTGGCCACATGACCCTGCCCCCGACACACTGAACAGATCAGAGCTGAACAAGAGGAGCTAAAATGCCCCTTTTCTCCACAGCGGTGACACAGTTTTGGCTGACCGGGATAAAAAATGGTCATCCTATCCCTCCCTATAAAGGCAGAGGAGGGAAGGTGACGGACAACATTCCCATCCCTAGCCAACCTGACCGTTACCGACCAACCCCCGGTCCAGATGCCACGCTCATCATAAATTTTATCTGGCCTGGTCAAAACATCCCCATAATTTCTCAACCAGACCTCTAAGTCCCGAGCAGGAACACTCTCATTTGTGAGGATAATAGTGATTTTCTTTACTGTTGACCTTTGGGAAACTGCCACTGGCACCAGACCTTCCCATTCGGGTCTTGACCTGCACCGAGCCATATATCGTTCCCAGAACAGGTCAAGACCCTCTGGTCTGGTGAAACTAACCGTGTACTCCCGACTTCCAGCCACATGTATCAAGGCATATAGGTCATTAGCCCCAAAACCCATATCCAAGATCAGGTCCACTACCATACGCCGTGCTACAGGGACTGCACCACCTTCCCATTTAAGGAGGACTACGTTCCGCCTTGGACCCCCAACAGGAGCCATAGACCCAAGACCAGATCCAATGGTGCTCATAGTGGCAGCCTGCAAGGGAAAACCCCGATTGGAAGCGGAGCTCCTCCTTGATTGTATTCCTGGCTTGATGATATTGCCAGGAGCAAAGCTTACCACCTGTGCAAATGTAGGCTTATTAGGACCAAGACCCCACACTGATGTCACATTATCAGGTACATTGCTATTATTATTTTCAGCTTTGTCTAAACCAGCAGCATTATCAGTTGCACAAACAATGGTGGGTCCCACCACACCTGCAATGTTATTAGGTGTAGTTACTGTTTCTAATGCAGTACCAAATGCTTCCTGCTGCTGCGCTGTAGAGTCCTGGTTAGTTATTACTGAGACAGTTTTGGGCTCAGCAGAAGCAGGGTTAATCGGCTCTTCTGGGTTTTGTAGTTCCTGAGCAGAAATGTCATTTTTTAAACGTAACATTTTCTCAGCAGGCAAAGCATTGCTGAGCACAGGGGTATCATCCTGGGTGTCACTGGGAAAACCCTCATTATTAGGCAAGGTGCTAAAAGGCACAAAAACAGTTTTGTCTATTACCTGAGACTTGATAGCTTTTATCTTATCAGGTACATGATCCGGCAAGTCCTCCACATCACCAAACACCAGCTTATCTCCCTGCACTGGAGACTCCATTACCTGGATTACCTTTAGCATGCCTCCTGAGCCCTGAGATGGCAATGGGCTGCTTACCTCACCTTGAGGGGGAAGGGGGTCAGAACATGGGGTCTCCTCCTCCACCTCCATCTTTGCAAACCTTCGGTCGTTGCTAAACTTCTCCCTGAAGGGACCATCCCTGCCTTCCATCATGGCCACGATGGTTTCCTGATGATCCACACGGACCTTAGCTAATTGGACCTCTGAATCCATGGATCCGCGGTTCTTGCTGAACAAGCCTTCACGCTGCTTTCTCAGGCGCTTTAAATCCGCTCTAAGCTTGTAGAGCTTGTCTCTTTCCTTATTGAGGACTTTGATCCCGGCCACCACTCGCTCCCGAATGGATCCAGCATCTTCATCCTCACCAGGTGCAGAGAGATCACCAACCACGGCTTGTCCAGGAGCAGGGGTGCCATCCATCCGACCAGGGGATGGCTGAGAGCCTCCAGCAGGAGAGGCCCCGCTGGCCTGCATGGCCTCCCCAGGAAGGAGCCAGCAGGGCTGGGAGGGATTTCACCTCACTCCCCTCTCAAAACAGATCACCTGGAGCAGCTCCAGACACACAGCCAGAGAACCTTGCAGCAGCCACACCCGAAGCTGAATGATGGGAAACGACTCCTCCCACTGACAGCAATGATGGGACACTATTCCTCCCACTGACACCAATGATGGGGCTCTATTCCTCCCACTGACACCAATGATAGGACACTATTTCTCCCACTGACACCAACGATGGGGCACTATTCCTCTCACTGACACCAATGATGGGGCTCTATTCCTCCCACTGACACCAATGATGGGACACTATTCCTCCCACTAACACCAACAAAGGGGCACTATTTCTCTCACTGACACCAATGATGGGGCACTATTTCTCCCACCTACACCAATGATAGGGCACTATTCCGCCCACTGACACCAGCAATGGGGCATGATTTCTCTCACTTACACCAATGATGGGGCACTATTCTTCCCACTGACACAAATGCTGGGGCACTATTCTTCTCACTGATACCAACAATGGGGCACTATTCCTTTCACTGACACTAGTGATGGGGTCCTATTCCTTCTCCTATTTAGTTACTATGTATTTTTTTTAGTCCCACTCACCACCAATCCTAAGGCATTGTTTACTCCCTTGGCCACAGTGCGGCACCTCTAAAGCCTGAGGGAAAGTAAATTGGTCCTTTGTTTGGAAGGTTTGAGACCCCACGTTGGTTTGTAAACAGTTGTTTGAGGAGCATTAATAGGCATGGCGATCCCAGTAGAAAATGCTTTACAAACCTGTGTTGAAGACACAGAAAGGATGTATTTACCATAGGGCACCTATGAGCCAGGACCTAGGGTGGCAAGGTTATAGGGACCAGCATTTCAAAAAATGTTAATATGTTAGTATCTTTTCCATTTTTTTTGTTTCTCCGGCCCACTTCTGGCCATTTGTGGTTAATTTTAATCTCCAAGATATAGACCTTTCCTAGCGGCCTAGGCAACCAGCAGAGATGTCCATGTCTTACACCCAGGGGAAGACTGGCAACTTTCGGCCCAGGAGTCAAGTAAAAACCAGAGGCCCATGGTGCAGCAACTCGGCCCCCTTCCACTCCCACTCTTCCCAGCCTCCTCCTGACCCCCATTCCAGGCTGAAGGCAGCTCTGCTCATGGAACTCTCTACTCACCGGCCGAATCCAGGTTCCCGACCTGGCCAGCAGGGGGTGGTTTGGGGTAGCTTGGACAGCTTGGTTGGGGCTAGGTAGGGGCTAGGGGAGGAGATTCTCCAGTGGGGCATGGAACCGGCCTCTGCTCAGTTACAGTTTACAACATCCATGGTGGGGGGGGAGATCTGCGCTCTGTCCTTGTCTTCATCCTGCACTCAGTAGGTCAGCGGTGGGGACTTTTAACTTCTCTTCACCTGGAATCCTTTAGGCAAGTCTGTGACAGAAGCGGTGCAGCCTTTTTATGGGGCATCAGAGCAGCCCAGGGGGCAATTGCCCCCCTGCCCCCTGGCCCAGTCCTCCCCTGCTTACACCATTGTCTTTCTATAAGTCTTTGATAAGCCCTCTTGTATTTTGGAGACAGGGACTATTCCCACCCTGATGGAAAACTCTATAATTTAATTATTGCAGTAGAGATTATTTACTAAAACCGTTAGGACCCTTTCAGTGTTCATTCTGCAAATATTGTATGTTTTCAAGTCCGATAGCCAACCGCAGAGTACCGGTGAGGGCAGGAAACTTCTCAATTAACCTGTGGAACCCCTCCTTGGCCATAAAACCAGACACAATCCGGCTTTCCCCACACACAAAGCGGATTTTGATATCTTTGTAACCAAGAAAATGTTTATTAAATGTGCCCACTGATCGGCGAATGAATATTTATACGAACAAATGAATGCGGCGTCCTCCATATTACCCTTAATTACCAACTGCTTAAATTCTTATTTGCCGGAGCATAATAAGATATATTTCTGCTATTCACATTTGCAAACATCTTATCAAAGTGTGTCGGAGATGAAATGCGATAATGATGCTCTTGTTCGCTAATATGATAATTGAGTCGGAACAATGGAAAAAAATATGAATTTCAAATCAGACTGGCAAACAGTGAGGTGGCTCGCGTAACTGGATCCAGGCTCATTTGTGAATCTTTCAATGATGCTGCTGTCTGCGGCTCCCAACAATCTCTCTTTCATGATGAGACTAGGCATCTAGTTTTAATTCTGCTCGTGAGGGCGGCCCGTTATTCCTCTGTGAAGTTCGTATTGTCATTTGTATGACTGGCTCTGGAATAGGTGTGTTTGATCAATTTGTAATAGTTTATCTCTCTCCTGACAGGGTAAATCTTGTGAGTTTTACTTAAAGGGAACCTCTCCTTAGGCAAAAAAGTAAAATGAACCAACATCAGAGCATGTTTCAATAGGCAAATCAGAATGCACAGCCCTGAAAAGTCTAATGCACCTGTCAATGAAGTCTGAATAATCTCGGAAACAACTCTGAGAATTTAGAGAGGACCATAGAGTGAGTACCTGCATTAAAAGCTGGCTTCAGGGGCAAATCCAGAGGGTGGTGATAAATGGGGAGTACTCAAAATGGTCTGGTGTGGAATGTGGGGTCCCCCAAGGATCTGTCCTGGGACCATTCCTATTTAATTTATTCATAAACGACCTAGAGGATGGGATCAACAGCTCAATCTCCTTATTTGAGGACAATACTAATTTAAGCAGGGCAATAACTTCTGCGGAGGATGTGGAAACCTTACAAGAAGACCTGAACAAAATAATGGGGTGGTCATCTACATGGCAAATGAAGTTTAATGTTGAAAAATGTAAGGAAATGCATTTGGGTGCCAGAAATACGAACCCAAGTTACTCACTAGGGGGAGAGGCGGAGAAAGTTCCCCACAAACGTTTTCGGTATAAACTAAGGTACGTAGGCATGGACCATAGGGTGAGTTCCTGCATTAAAAGCTAGCTTCAGGGGCAAATCCAAAAGGTGGCGATAAATGGGGAGTACTCAAAATGGTCTGGTGTGGAATGTGGGGTCCCCCAAGGATCTGTCCTGGGACCATTCCTATTTAATTTATTCATAAAAGACCTAGAAGATGCGATAAACAGCTCAAACTTCGTATTTGCAAACGATACTATATTAAGCAGGGCAATAATTTTTACACAGGATGTGGAAGCCTTACAAGAAGACCTGAACAAAATAATGGGATGGGTAACTACATGGCAAATGAGGTTTAATGTTGAAAAATGTAAGGAAATGCATTTGGGTGCCAGAAATACGAACCCAAGTTACTCACTAGGGGAGAGGGGGAGAGAGTTCCCCACAAACGTTTACGGTATAAACTAAGGTACGTAGGCATGGACCATAGGGTGAGTTCCTGCATTAAAAGCTAGCTTCAGGGGCAAATCCAAAAGGTGGCGATAAATGGGGAGTACTCAAAATGGTCTGGTGTGGAATGTGGGGTCCCCCAAGGATCTGTCCTGGGACCATTCCTATTTAATTTATTCATAAAAGACCTAGAAGATGCGATAAACAGCTCAAACTTCGTATTTGCAAACGATACTATATTAAGCAGGGCAATAATTTTTACACAGGATGTGGAAGCCTTACAAGAAGACCTGAACAAAATAATGGGATGGGTAACTACATGGCAAATGAGGTTTAATGTTGAAAAATGTAAGGAAATGCATTTGGGTGCCAGAAATACGAACCCAAGTTACTCACTAGGGGAGAGGGGGAGAGAGTTCCCCACAAACGTTTACTGTACAAACTAAGGTACGTAGGCATGGACCATAGGGTGAGTTCCTGCATTAAAAGATAGCTTCAGGGGCAAATCCAAAGGGTGGTAATAAATGGGGATTACTCAAAAGGGTCTGGTGTGGAAAGTGGGGTCCCCCAAGGATCTGTCCTGGGACCATTCCTATTTAATGTATTCATAAACGACCTAGAGGATGGTATCAACAGCTCAATCTCCGTATTTGAGGACAATATTAATTTTTTTTTTACCAAAAATATGTAGCAGAAAACAAATTGGCCTAAAATGTTTAAAAATTTAGATTTTTACATTTTTTTTTGAGAATTTAAAATAAAAAATTGTGAAAAATATTGTTATTTTTTCAAAATTGTCGCTATTTTTTTGTTTATAGCGCAAAAAGTAAAAATCGCACAGGTGATCAAATACCACCAAAAGAAAGCTCTGTTTGTGGGGAAAAAAAGGACATCGATTTCATTTGGGTACAGCATTGCACGACCGCGCAATTGTCCGTTACAGTCACGCAGTGCCGAATCGCAAAATATGGCCTGGTCAGAAAGGGGGTAAAATCTTCCGGTCTTAAAGCGGTTAAAAATTTGCTCATTGAGAATTTTTTTTGTCAAAGACATGTAGCTAAATACATTTTGTCCTAAATATATCACAAAAATTTAATACATTGGATATTTTTTAACTGTCAAAGTAGAAAAATATTGTTATTTTTTCGAAATTGTCACATTTTTTAATTAATATCGCAAAAAAATGAAAAGCGCAGAGGTGATCAAATACCACCAAAAGAAAGCTCTGTTTGTGGGAAAAAAAGGACGTAAATTTTGTTTGGGTACGGCGTTGCATGACCGCGCAATTGTCAGTTAAAGTCACACAGTGCCGAATCGCAAAAAGTGGCCTGGACGTAAAGCAGGAAAATCCTCCGGTCCTAAAGTGGTTAACAGACATGGCTAAGCATGATGGGAATTGTAAAAAATCAAAAAATGTGGGGGGAGCATACCCATGTATTTCTAAAGCTGGTGCAGCTGTGAACCATGAGACATACATATTAAAGCGGAGTTCCGGGCACAGAAGTCATTTTTCAACAAACATACCCCCGGGACAGTCAGGGCTAGTACATTCCACAATGGCTAGCCTCTGATCTGTCCCGGTTCGCACTTACCTTTTAGAAGAAATACTCACTTATAGAATTTCTTCCACAGTGTTTCCATCTCTCTTGTGGGCAGCTGAAGCCGGCGCGGTCCTCTTCGGCGTCTTCTTCCGCGTCTTCTTCTCCTAGAATGCGCCTTCACCGGCCCCTCTCGTCACTTCCCGTGCGGCGCCGCATTCCTCCACAGCTTCTGGGCATGCGGCGTCGCCCGGAAGTGACGAGCGGGGCCGGTGCCGTCGCATTGATTCCTGGGAGCGATGACGTTCAGCTCCCAGGAATCAGTGCAAGCTCGGAAGAGACGACTGAGCCTCGGCGGAAGGAAGTGAAGACTAGGTGAGTATCTTCGATCTTCAATTACAAGGTGAGTAAATAAAAAAATAAAAAACTAACTATCCAATTCCTTTTCAGGTGAAGGTGTAGAAGCGGACGGGCACAAAAAAAAAAATATCGATTTTGTGCCCGGAACTCCGCTTTAAAAAAGAATAGCGCACACATGCAAAATAAATTACTACCAAATTTGAAGACAATCCATAAATAAAAATGGGGATTTAGTCCCACCATATGGCCATATCGTGCTCAAGCCTGTGCTCAAGCATGATGGGAATTGTAGTTCCTGAACAACTTGAGGGCCGTAGTTTGGAGAACCCTGTTATACAGTTTTATTCATTCCGGTGCTTTGTTTACTTTATGTGTCTACTTGAAAAATCCATCTAGAATGGAGAACACAGAGAACAGCTGTACCGAAAAAAAATAAAAAATAAAACAATTTCTAATGTGGGCAGACGCCATACCTGCTTGAAAAGAGGTTGACTATTTAATAGTTCCAGTTGCACTAATTTTATCGTTTGAGTTTGAAAACTCATTCGTATGTGCTTGTTTTCCTTCCTCATACAAAAACATCCAGCGTTCACGTCTTTCTCCGAACACTTCTTCTCGTTGTTACAGAGAAAGGGTGGTGGGAACAAATTTCCATCACAAATATGATCATTAGCATAACTGTTCTGCTTTGCTCGCACTGAAACTGTCTAGAGAAGTTTCTGCAAGTTGCAGTCAGCTTTCGTGACACGACTGTGTGTTTTTTCCTTGCATGTTTCACACACAATGGTGTTGTTATTAGCATCTCCGTCATTTCCAATCACTTGGGATTTTGGTATTTGAAACTCTCTAAATCCAGTCGAGGCAATTAGGATCCTGTGTTTCTAATTACGTGATCTCAGAGGCGGAATCGGAATGGGGTTTGGGCAGCAGCCTGGATAAGACACATAAGTTGCAGATTTAAAACTTGTTAAATGAAGCAGTTTTGGCCAATTAAGGGAACCTCAAGCAATGACTTGAGTTGGGCTTCATCTGGAGAGATGGAGGTTTTCTTGCTCGCGCTGTCTTAGATTTGCTTGAAGGCAAAATGACAGCACTGGCAGAGAAATTTTATTAATAGAAATATAGGATCTGATGGCAAATATTAAACATTTGGCCCACCCCCTTTGCCTGTTCCCTGTCTCATTTATAGAATCAGACAATGTAATGGATTTGACCTACATTTACAACTCAAGAAGACAGTCTGATGTTAATTACTTTTATACATTTATTGTAGTTTTCCTGACTTCTTTCACTTAGATCCAGGGGAGGACTGGGCCAGGGGGTAGGGGGGCAATTGCCCCCTGGGCCACTCTGATGTCCTGTAAAAAGGCTGCACCGCTTCGTCTACAGACATGCCTAAAGGATTCCTGGTGAAGGGAAGTAAAAAGTCCTTGCCACCGACCTACTGTGCGGGTTGAAGACAAGGAAAGAGCGCATGCCTTCCACACCAACATGTATGGTCTAAACTGTGTCTGAGCAGAGGCCGGTTCCATGCCCCCCTGGAGAAGCTCGTCCCCTGGCCAGCCCCAACTGAACTGTCCCAGCTCCCCCCAATCGCCCCCTGCTGGCCCAGAGTACCTGGAGCAGGGCTTCAGCCTGGAATGGGGGTCAGGAGAATAACGGATAGAGGGAGAGTTGAAGGGGGGCCGAGTCACTGCACCATGGGCCTCTGGTTTGTACTTGCCCCCTGGGCCGAAAGTTGCCAGTCTGCCCCTGCTTAGATCTATTCACCTTTAGGTGTCCATGCAGAGGAGTATGAGCGGTCCTCCTCATTACAGGTTCAACTAAAAATACTACAAATATTACCATGGTTAGGAGTCTCTATAAAGGGTAGACAATGACATGGCCATACAAAGACGTCACCACCCTATCCACTCAAAGTACATCTAATGGTTCACATGTGACATACCTAGAGTAGAAAAGATGTCTCCAACCACCTAGAAACCAGGCCTTTTCTGGAACCTTGTGTATCTGTATTTGTATCTGTAAATCTGTATTTGTGCTAGAAAATTACTTAGAACCCCCAAACATTATATATATATTTATACTGAACAAAATTATAAACGCAATACTTGTTCTTGCCCCCATTTTTCATGAGCTGAACTCAAAGATCTAATAAAATCGGGATTCTTTCGTGAAGAGATTTTTATCCCTTCCCTGTTAGCAGTGGCGGCCTGTCCATTGGGGGAGCAGGGGAGCTGCCCCCCCTATCCATGTGTCCGGCCCCCTAATCTACATGGATTCCAATGGGATTTTTTTTCTTTTTGAAGCATGTGATTAGAGCCAGAAGCTCTAATAGGCTTCAAAAAAGGGTGGGCTCGGGGCACAGAGCACTGCGCCCTGAGCCCACCCAGTTGTGTGACAATAGCGAATGAATATTCGCTATTGTCACACGGATTCTCCTCCTGGCCAATCAGGAAGCGGGTCCTGAGACCAGTTTCTCGATTGGCTGAAAGGAGAAGTAGGGCTGAACGATAGTCGATGTGATATCGACTATCGTTCTGCAGGCACGGGCGATATTCATATCGCCAAAGCCACGATATTCAGGCATTAGACAGGGCGGGGAGAGGTCGGGACTCGGGGGGAGGAGGAGGACTCACAGTGATTGCATCCGTCCCACACTTCCCTCCCAGCTCTGCCTCTAGTATCCTGCCGACCATTACTCCGCCCTGCTCCGCCCATTGTCTCTCCTGGCTGCATCGGGGGCGGGATCAGGCTGTAATGTTTTTCAATGGAGAGACAATGGGCGGAGCAGGTCAGCTGTTGACTAAGAGGGAGAGCTGGGAGGGATGGAGTACGGGGCGGATTGCATGGCGGCGGAGAGGCTACAGTGTTTGCAGCAGGAGAGGGGGGAGAGACGTCCGGAGCATGGCAGAGGAGCACCGCGGGACAAAGGCTGCTACCGACAGCCCGCTTCCTCTACACTCTGGCTCCGACACAAGGCTCGGGCGGGAGAAGTTCTACGAGTGTGTTGGATCCCCTGGCAGAAAGCTGAGCTCTGCTAACTGATCCCTCCTCCGGAGACTGTCTGGGAGAAATATTGCGATATATATATAGTTAAAAACAAAATATCGCAATATACTTTTTTCCCCAATATCGTGCAGCCCTAAGGAGAAGCCATGCTATTGGCCAAGGAGGAGGAGGGAGGAGACGCAGGGGAAGCCCGACCCATGGAGGAGACTGAGGGGGAAACCACCGCCGCCACTGCCTGCCTTCCACATGTCAGTCCAGGTTGAGCTGGAGACTGGGGGGGGGGGGGGGTATGGTGTGCGGGCTGGAGCTGGTGTCGTCCGGAGAGGGGGGTATGGTGTGGTCCATCTGCTGCCCCCCCGGCCCATGGAGCACCAGCCCGCTACTGCCTGTTTGTCTCCCAAATTCACACTGTCATGCCTGCATAGGCCTTTTTTTTTTGTTTTGCTTTGGGCCTTCCTGTCTAAACAGGTTTTAAAGTGGTTGTAAAGGCACAAGGTTTGGTTAAAAAAAAAACCATCTGTGTGCAGAAGCCCCCCTAAAACTTACCTGAGCCCCCTCCCAATCCAGCAATGTCCATGAAAGCCTTGCCTCTCCGGGGACTCACACTTTGGATTGGCTTTTGGCAGCAACGGGAGCCATTGACTGTCAACCACAGCCAGTGAGCAAATCAGGAGATGGAGGGGGGTAGGGGCAAAGCTGCGGCTTTGTGTATGAATGGATACACAGAGCCGCGGTTCAGGAGCGCGCCTGCTTGAGAGCACCCAGAGCAAGCTGCTTGTAGGAGAGAGGGGTCAGGAGCACTGGCGTTGGACCCAAGAAGAGGATCAAGGCTGTTCTGTGAAAAACCATTACACAGAGCAAGCAAGCATAACATGTTTGTTATTTGAAAAAAAAATTAAAAAAGGCTTTATTATCGCTTTAAATCCAGTTACTATGTGCAAGAGCCTCAAAAATAAAACAAAAATACTTCTTTTACCTTCCATAAGATAGCAAATTCCCCCTTTATTTGTGCCTTACCTGCTCCCCCTCCCAGACACTGCAGCACATAGCGGGAGGGTTTCAGCAGCATAGTCAGTTCTGCCAAGCCAGAAAGCAGTGGGCAGGAACCTGGGTGGCCTGATACAAAAAGGTACAGACTTATGGATAAAATCCATAAAAGTTACAATGTTGATGGCCCCATGCCCTACAACATCCTCTTATCCCACTGTAATGCAAGCAGGCACCACCTACATGAGGGATGCTTCTTTGAATTGAGGACCAGTGCAGCAACGTTCTCCCCCCCCCCCCCCCACCCCATCACAGGCAGCTAAATGAGCCAGACTTCAGTAGCAGATATCTGTGAGACTTTTCTGGGAGACTAAGGGAAAATGGTAAGTTCCGACTGCAGATGCACTTACAATTGAGTGGTGCAGTTACATAGTTAGTGAGGTTGGAAAAAGACATCAGTCCCTCCAGTTCAACCTATGATGTGTGTGTGTGTTTGCTTTTAACCGTACATTGTATACCCCTGTATGTTGTGGTCTTTAAGGTGCCCATCTAATAGTTTTTGAAACTATCGATGCTCCCTGCTGATATGACTGCTTGTGGAAGAGAATTCCTTACCGCTCTTACAGTGAAGAACCCCTTACGTATTTTAAGGTTAAACCGCCTTTCCTCTAGTTTTAGTGAGTGGCCACGTGTCTTATTGTATTCCCTTTCTCTGAATAGTTTGTTCCTTATGCTCGGGTCGCCAGTACAGTATTTGTACATTGATATCATATCCCCCCTCAATCGTCTCTTCTCCAGAGAGAATAAGTTCAGTGCTTGTAGTCTTTCCTCATAGCTGATGTCCTGCATTCCCCTAATTATTTTTGTTGCCCTTCTCTGGACTTTCTCCAGTTCCAGCACATCCTTCCTGAGGACCGGTGCCCAGAACTGGACAGCATACTCCAGATGTGGCCGGACCAGAGTCTTGTAGCGTGGGAGAATAATCTCTTTATTTCTGGAGTGAATCCCCTTTTATATACACCCCAGTATTCTGTTGGCTTTGCTTGCAGCGGCTTGGCATTGCATGCCACTGCCAAGCCTGTTGTCTACCAGTACCCCCAGGTCCTTTTTTATCCTAGACTCACCCAGAGGTTCCCCCCCTAGTGAGTAGCTTGCTTTTTGGTTTCTGGCACCCAAGTGCATTACTTTACATTTTTCAACATTAAACCTCATCTGCCATGTAGTTGCCCACCCCGTTATTTTGTTCAGGTCCGCTTGTAAGGTTTCCACATCCCGCCCAGAAGATATTGGCATGCTTAGTTTAGTATCATCTGCAAATACTGAGATTTTACTAGATATCCCCTCCTCTAGATCATTTATGAATAAATTAAACAGGATTGGCCCCAGGACAGAACCCTGGGGAACCCCACTTTCCACACCCGCCCAATCCGAGTACTCCCCATTAATCACCACCCTCTGTACTCTCCCCTGGAGCCAGTTCTCTATCCAGTTACTCACCTTATGGTCCATACCTACCTTCCTTAGTTTGAACAGTAAGAGTTTGTGGGGAACGGTGTCAAAGGCCTTTGCAAAGTCCAGATACACCACATCCACAGGCAGTACCACCTAGGAAAGGTTAATAGCCTTGAACTCACCCCAACCCCCCCATCATTTCCACTGACAATGATAAGGGCTGTAATATGCACGGAGTAGATGTCCCATCTTTATTGCCTGCACTGGTGTGGCCACATCAGGCACCAACTGTTTACTACCTCATTTTTACTTGTGAATGGTGGGCAATATGTTTACTGCAGGAGCATGAAGGTTGTAGCTTGGTCCTCTGGACCTAGGCTCCTGCCTAGGTTGCCATGTGGATGATCTGAAGCTGGTAATGGCCCACCCATATGTTGTTAGTCCTTCACTATCCTAACACTAACTGAGGCAGGTCCTGGATCAAGCTGTATTGCCTAATCCATTGATGGTGAACCTTGGCACCCCAGATGTTTTGGAACTACATTTCCCATGATGCTCTCTGTAGTGTAATTGAGCAACATGGGAAATGTAGTTCCAAAACATATTGGATGCCAAGATTCGCCATCACTGGTAATCTGAAGAGATTTTTGCTGTGGAAAAAAAGCATCCCACGCAACCTTGGGGCTTTTTTTTTTTGCACAATCTCTCTCATTTTGCAGAAGCAGATGAAGATGTACAGATACTCCATGCCTAATGAAGTGGCCTAATCAGCTATGAAATGTGTTGATGGTAAACAATATAGCCAAATTAGTAAAGATGTAAAGACATCATGTCACAAAAAACACTCCAGATAGGAACACCTCAGGAAACAAAAGAGCACCCTATGGGTTTATAGAATTGTTTTTTTACCCCCTAGAAATTTCTGCAATACCAAGATCATAACATTCAGTGATCCAATAAAGTCTAAGGACACAAACCTGCATAGTGAGCGACCCACCATAAAGGTCTACTTGCAGACAGACATATTCTCTACATACATGTGTAGGCAGGTGCAGTCTATTTTCTCCAATGTAGGTGGCACCCAACTGCAGCGGCATTTGAGTTTAAGGGCAAGTCAAGAGGAACTTGGTTCCTCTATGCTTTCCCGGGTCACTGGGGAAGCTTTCCCATTGAATGCTGCCACCCCCATGTGACTCTGGTAGCCATCTTGGGTTTGGTAGAGCCTATTTAGGACCCTCACTCCCCAGTGGGTAGTGTAGGGACAGGTCACCTGTCTCACAGGGTCAGTAATTAGTGGCAAGGAAAAGTTCTAGAGGAGTAGGGAAAGGATAGGGATGCGCCATCCTTCCTGGAGACCACCCCATTTGGATACAGACCGGACAGGCTGTGTTTCTCCCCTCAAGACAGATGCTGCGGGTATTCTGATGAGTGTTTCCAGTCAGGTGCCTTCCCACTGGGCTTGTTGTGAATCAGAGGCGTAACTAGAACCTTCAGGGCCCCGATGCAAGAAACCATGAAGGGCCCCCCGGACCCTTGGCCGAGGCCCTTTCCTTCAAGCCTGGGGCTCTTCCCACTGATCCTGGGGCCCTTTACTCTCGTTGCGGGGCCCTTTATTACGGTCCTGCAGCGGGACCCTTTCACAAGTTCTGCAGTGGGTCCCCTTGCTGCCATCTTGGTGGAATGCCAGGGCCCGGTCACAAGTGTGACCTTTGCGATCCTGGAAGTTCACCCACTGTAGTTTTTATTTTTTGGTATTTTAATTGTATTATTTTTTATCATTTTATTTTATTTTTTTACAACGTCACTGACTATGACTCATGACACATCCCCTGCAGCAGCCGGCAGGAGAGGGGAGGGAGGAAGCCGGAAGCACAGCAGGGGGGAGGGGGGACCAGGGGAGCACACAGGGGCCCAGAGACAGCAGAACACAAGTGAACTGGATAGGAGGAGTGGTGGGGGCAGCATACAGAGGAACCAATCTCCTCCATTTTCCTCCTGCAGCTACAGGAGGAAAAAGGAGGACCGTGATTTCTCTACATGCTGCCCTCTCCGCCCCTCCTATCAAGGTGTACAGGGGAGCTGCATGGGCCCCCTGGAGCATAGGGCCCGGTTGCAATTGCAACCCCTGCAACCCCTGTAGTTACGCCCCTGTTGTGAATTATTGAACTCTGATACAAATCCTGTTCCCTGCAACTTGACTCTGAGTGTTTACTGCACCATGCTGCATATGGACTTCAGTTTTAGACCAAAAATAGTTTCAACCAAATGTGGGCACCAAAATACAATTTTTTAGGTACTTTCAAAAAAGAAAAAGATTTTTTAATATCATCCTATACTAAATTCTAGAGCAGTCCCCTCCATGTTGCTCCCACCCTTTCCTTTTTCCTTTTCTCGAATCACCCTTTAAAGTTGTCTAATTGGAATACTCTGAAGGGCTGTCCAGGACTGGTTGGGCTCCTGCAACCAGCATCTTTCTGAGGAGAGGTGCTTCTTCGACTGGTATGTATCTGGAATTGGAAATGGAAACTGGACCACCAAGGGAACAAACAAACCTTAAAAAGAAAATACAAACTCCATGAAGACAGCGCTCTCTCCTAGGAACTATGCCTCAGCCACAGCAACAACCACCAAACCAAAGTATTCCCCGGTTTCTGTAGAACCTTTGATAAAATGCCAATAATGAGGTTGTTGCGCTGGACCCGATAAGTCTTAAAAAAGGTCCCAACACAGCAGCTGCATTGCTACCAGTAAGTGCAAAACTTGGAAGGTAGTAGCAATAGATCAAGTTAATTTCAGGCTTATTTCACAACCCCCTGAGTGTTTACTGTTGCCACACCACGCTGCACCTCCCCAGACATGGACTTCAGTTTTAGACCAAAAATAGTTTCAATCAAATGTAGGCACCAAGATACAATTTTTTAGGTACTTTTAAAGAACAAAAAGATTTTTTAATATCATCCTATACTAAATTCTAGAGCAGTCCATTCAGTGTTGCTCCCACCCTTTCCTTTGCTCCGATCACTCTTCAAAGTTTTCTAATTGGAATACTCTGAAGGGATGTCCAGGACCTGGTTGGGCTCCTACAAGCAGCATCTTTCTGAGAAGAGGGGGGGGACATGATAGCAATTTATAAATATCTTAATGGGGATCCCAGCTTAGAAAAAAAGCTGTTCATTCGAAGGGATTGCATGAGGACTCGAGGGCATAAAATGCGATTAGAGGAGAAGCGTTTTAACCTCAGGCAACGCGGGGGGTTCTTTACTGTTAGGGCAACGACTTCAGTTTTAGACCAAAAATAGTTTCAATCAAATGTGGGCATCCAAATACAATTTTTTAGGTACTTCCAAAAAACAAAAAAGATTTTTTAATATCATCCTATACTAAATTCTAGAGTAGCTCCTTCAGTGTTGCTCCCACCCTTTCCTCTCTGAAGGGATGTCCAGGACCTTGGTTGTGCTCCTACAAGCAGCATCCTTCTGAGGAGAGGTGATTCTTCGACTGGTATGTATCTGGGATTGGAAATGGAAACTGGACCACCAAGGGAACCAACATAAACCTTAAAAAGAAAATACAAACTCCATGAAGACAGTGCTCTCTCCTAGGAACTATGCCTCAGCCACAGCAACAACCACCAAGCCAAAGCATTCCCCGGTTTCTGTAGAACCTTTGATAAAATGCCAATAATGAGGTTCTTGCACTGGACCCGATAAGGCCTAAAAAAGGTCCCAGCACAGCAGCTGCATTGCTACCAGCAAGTGCAAAAGCTTGGAAGATAGTAGCAATAGATCGAGTTAATTTCAGGCTTATTTCACACCCCGAGTGTTTACTGCTGTCACACCACGCTGCACCTCCCCAGACATGGACTTCAGTTTTAGACCAAAAATTGTTTCATTCAAGTTTAGGGACCAAAATACAATTTTAGTGTTGCTCCCACCCTTTCCTTTGCTCCGATCACTCTTCAAAGTTGTCTAATGGCTCGTTTCCACTGAGCGGTACGGTTCGGTTCGGTGCGGTACGATATTTTTGCCGTTTCCATTGTGAATGGTACCCTAATTCCGAACCGTACCGTACCACTTTTTTGGGACCCTTTCGTTGGGGTACCAAGCACATTAGTATCGTACCAACAGGGTGGAGCTACACTCTGCAGAACTTTGATTGGTTGACAGAGAATCGTCTATCACAGCTTTCCTGCTACACCACGCCTATAATGAAAGGGTACTATTGGCAGTGGAAACGCAAGGTGTACCGTTCCGAACAGTACCGTACTGAACCGAACGGTACCGTACCACTCAGTGGAAACGAGGCATATTTGGAATACTCTGAAGGGATGTCCAGGACCTGGTTGTGCTCCTACAACCAGCTTCTTTCTGAGGAGAGGTGTTTCTTTGACTGGTGTGTATCTTGGATTGGAAAAGGAAACTGGACCACCAAGGGAACCAACATAAACCTTAAAAAGAAAATACAAACTCCATGAAGACAGTGCTCTCTCCTAGGAACTATGCCTCAGCCACAGCAACAACCACCAAACCAAAGCATTCCCCCGGTTTCTGTAGAACCTTTGATAAAATGCCAATAATGAGGTTGTTGCACTGGACCTGATAAGGCCTAAAAACGGTCCCAGCACAGCAGCTGCATTGCTACCAGTAAGTGCAAAAGCTTGGAAGGTAGTAGCAATAGATCGAGTTAATTTCAGGCTTATTTCACACCCCCCTGAGTGTTTACTGCTGCCACACCACGCTGCACCTCCCCAGACATGGACTTCAGTTTTAGACCAAAAATTGTTTCACTCAAATGTAGGCACCAAAATACAATTTCAGTGTTACTCCCACCCTTTCCTTTGCTCTGATCACTCTTCAAAGTTGTCTAATGGCTCGTTTCCACTGAGCGGTACAGTTCGGTTCGGTACGGTACGCTATTTTTGCCGTTTGCATTGTGAATGGTGCCCTAATTCCGAACCGTACCGTACCACTTTTTTGGGACCCTTTCGTTGGGGTACCAAGCACATTAGTACCGTACCAACAGGGTGGAGCTACACTCTGCAGAACTTTGATTGGTTGACAGAGAATCGTCTATCACAGCTTTCCTGCTACACCACGCCTTTAATGAAAGGGTACTATTGGCAGTGGAAACGCAAGGTGTACCGTTCCAAACCGTACCGTACTGAACCGAACCGTACCGTACCACTCAGTGGAAACGAGGCATATTTGGAATACTCTGAAGGGATGTCCAGGACCTGGTTGTGCTCCTACAAGCAGCATCTTTCTGAGAAGAGGTGATATGTAATAGTCTTCGATATGTATCTGGGATTGGAAAAGGAAACTGGACCACCAAGGGAACCAACATAAACCTTAAAAAGAAAATACAAACTCCATGAAGACAGCGCTCTCTCCTAGGAACTATGCCTCAGCCACAGCAACAACCACCAAACCAAAGCATACCCCAGTTTCTGTAGAACCTTTGATAAAATGCCAATAATAAGGTTGTTGCACTGGACCCGATAAGGCCTAAAAAAGGTCCCAGCACAGCAGCTGCATTGCTACCAGCAAGTGCAAAAGCTTGGAAGGTAGTAGCAATAGATCGAGTTAATTTCAGGCTTATTTCACACCCCCCCTTTATCTTCTTAGAGTTCCTTCTTCGATGTGAGTCATTTACACGTATTCCTCCAGGAAGAGGCTGAACAAAACCCCAGTGGAAGGGAAATAAAGCCGGAGAAAAAGGTCTATAAAGATTTTCTCGCTTTGCTAATCCCTTCCTTCTAATGTTTCTTTGTAAATTTGTCACATGGGAATGAAATTGCCTCATAACTCTCCAAACGTGAAGAGCATTGCTGCACAAAATTACGGACTTGTCAAAGCAATGGGGAATTTATGTTATTGTTTGGAAGATGTGATTTTATTCAGCTTATTTTCCTAGTGCACATTATAGGAGCTGCGGAGGGAGAACAAGTGCCGGGAGATCCGCGGGATGTAGACGGTCAGGAAACTTGTAGACGGTCTCTCTTGTCAATCAGAGGCTTTTTGCTTTATACAGAAACTCCTTGTTATTCTTTTTTTTCTCTTTCTCTTTGTATATTCTGCCTGCTGCTCACGGCTTATAAAATGCATGTGTGATTTGGAACTCTGGCGTTGTGTCAAGCTGTGCGCTTCTTTTTTCATTCCCCTGGATACCATGCACTGCAAAATACTTAAAAGGAAATGTTTAAGGGATGTGTGTCCAATTTAATGAGTATTATTTTACTGCGGGCTCAGGAACAATACAGAATGGCAAACAAGTTAGATGAAATGAGCTTGGTTTCATTAGAAGCCGTATTTCACATTTTGTAAAGCCAAGTGGCAGTTGATGAGTCACATGACCTCCTATTGTACATTATTTTTCAATATCTTCTAGCTGCTGCAAAATGGCTGCTGATAGCGGGAGTTCATGCGGAAGTCATATTACGTGAAATGTGTTTAAATAGAACACTTTTCAAATTCAACTTTTAGGCCCTGTTCACGTACACTATATTACCAAAAGTATTGGGACACCTGCCTTTACACGCACATGAACTTTAATGGCATCCCAGTCTTAGTCCGTAGGGTTCAATATTGAGTTGGCCCACCCTTTGCAACTCTTCTGGGAAGGCTGCCCACAAGGTTTAGGGGTGTGTCTATGGGAATGTTTGACCATTCTTCCAGAAGCGCATTTGTGAGGTCAGGCACTGATGTTGGAGAGATGGCCTGGCTCGCAGTCTGCACCCTAATTTGCAGTTGGTCCGTTTTCCATACGCATGAGCGTTGCGTTTTTCATGTGCTTGGTCAATACAATAACTTTGCAGGGCAGCATGGGAAGTCTGTTTTCAATGAGAGGTGTTTACAGAGAAGTGTGGTCAACAATGAAGGCCGCAAAGCAAATCAGAAACACGGGAAAATCGCAGGCAAAATGTAGGACATATGCAGCACTTGCGTTTTAGAGGCGGGCCCATTGAAGTCTATTGGACCAAAAACGCAAAACGCTGCAGAGAAAGAAGTCACAGACCCTTTCTAAAAAATGCGCCCGCAGGAGCTGCATAGCTGTAAACATTACTCATAGGAAATCATGTTAAATGGCTTGCACCGCAATTCTTCAAAGCGCAAGCCGCACTAGAAAACACGATAGTGTGAACCAGATAGTGTGCACCAGATTTTGCACTTTCCAGTTTTAGTAAATCAACTCCAGTGACTCCTACCTGTGCCTGAACAAAACTGTTTTCATGTCTTTTTAAAAATAAATAAATAAATAAATTATATTAAATTAAATTAAATAAAAATAACATTTTTGAATATTTTTTTTTTTTTTTAAACTACTTCCCGCAAACCGACAGACTTGGAAGAGGTTGTACTGGTGAGATCTACAGCTGCAGGCATCAACCCGGTACCATTTTTTAGAGCTGACCATCGGCTTTCTAGTGATAACAACTGATGCGGCTCAGCAGCCGCTCGGCCGTTATCACAGGGTGTAGGAGGAAATGTCCCCTCCCATCGCCTTCCGCCGCTCTGCCTGGGTCTCCCGCCCCACTGGGAGATCCGAGCGACCAGCCGCCACGTCTACTGGCTGGTTGGAGTTCCGAACAAAGCCAGATTTAGCCTCGATTGGGTCTCCGATGTAGTAACCCAGAAGCAATGTCACAACGTCATTTCCAGTTCACTCGACTGCCAATGGCGCCAATTTAAAAAAAATTACAGTATTTTCAAAAACGCAGGATCCTTCCATAAAGGGTACCTGTCACTGCCTATTGCTGTCACAAGGGATGTTTACATTGCTTGTGACAGCAATAAAAGTGATCAGATTTTTTTTTTTTAAAGGGACAGTGAAAAAAATAAAAAATAAGATAAGATAAATAGGAAAATAGCCCCCGTCCTGGCGTGCTCGCACACCAAAGAAGACGCATACGTAATTCGCGACCGCGAATGTAAAGGGTGGTCAAATCACACATGTGAGGTATCGCCGTGATCGTCAGAGCGAGAGCAATAATTCTAGCAAAAGAACTTCTCTGTAACTCTAAACTGGTAACCATTGACGTTTACAAGTATTTGGTATACATATACCCCATAAATAATAATTAGGCATATAATTCACAATTCTAAGGTTCTTGATCACTCTTGAATAGGGTGGAATTGGGTAGCTATCTTGAGATACACCCCTTAATTGAATCACCAATATATACAGTATCTCACAAAAGTAAGTACACTCCTCAGATTTTTGTAAATATTTTATTCTATCTTTTCATGTGACAACACTGAAGAAATGACACTTTGCTACAATGTAAAGTAGTGAGTGTACAGCTTGTATAACAGTGTAAATTTGCTGTCCCCTCAAAATAACTCAACACACAGCATTAATGTGTATATCACTGGCAACAAAAGTGAGTACACCCCTAAGTCAAAAAGTCTAAATTGGGCCCAAAGTGTCAATATTTTGTGTGGCCACCATTATTTTCCAGCACTGCCTTAACCCTCTTAGGCATGGAGTTCACCAGAGCTTCACAGGTTGCCACTGGAGTCCTCTTCCACTCCTCCATGAAGACAGTGGCCAGTCCATCACCTTTACCCTCAGCTTCTTTAGCAAGGCAGTGGTCATCTTGGAGGAATGTTAAGGGGTCATTATGTTGGAATACTGCCCTGGGGCCCAGTCTCAGAAGGGAGGGGATCATGCTCGGCTTCAGTATGTCACAGTAAATGTTGGCATTCATGGATCCCTCAATGAACTGTAGCTCCCCAGTGCCAGCAGCACTCATGCAGCCCCAGACCATGACACTCCCACCACCATACTTGACTGTAGGCAAGACACACTGTCTTTGTACTCCTCACCTAGTTGCCGCCACACACGCTTGACACCATCTGAACCAAATAAGTTTATCTTTGTCTCGTCAGACCACAGGATACGGTTCCAGTAATCCATGTCCTTAGTCTGCTTGTCTTCAGCAAACTTTTTGCAGGCTTTCTTGTGCATCTTTAGAAGAGGCTTCCTTCTGGGACAACAGCCATGCAGACCAATTTGATGCAGTGTGCAGCGTATGATGCTGAGCACGTGTACTCAACTCCTTTGGTGGACCATGGCGAGGCCTGTTTTCAGTGGAACCTGTCCTGTTAAACCGCTGTATGGTCTTGGCCACCGTGCCGCAGCTCAGTTTCAGGGTCTTGGCAATCTTCTTATAGCCTTGGCCATCTTTGTGTAGAGCAACAATTCTTTTTTCAGATCTTCAGAGAGTTCTTTGCCATGAGGTGCCATGTTGAACCTCCAGTGACCAGTATGAGAGAGTGAGAGCGATAACACCAAATTTAACACACCTGCTCCCCATTCACACCTGAGACCTTGTAACACTAACGAGTCACATGACACCGGGGAGGGAAAATGGCTAATTGGGCCCAATTTAGACATTTTCACTTAGGGGTGTACTCACTTTTGTTGCCAGCGGTTTAGACATTAATGGCTGTGTGTTGTTTTGAGGGGACAGCAAATGTACACTGTTATACAAGCTGTACACTCACTGCTTTACATTGTAGCAAAGTGTCATTTCTTCAGTGTTGTCACATGAAAAGATAGAATAAAATATTTACAAAAATGTGAGGGGTGTACTCACTTTTGTGAGATACTGTATATAGTGCACGAATTTAAAGTTTTTAGGGTAGTGGGCTGTTCTTTTTTTTTTTTCTCTGGGGGGGGGGGGGGGGAGAGGAGAGAAGGGAGAGAAAGGGGGAAAAGAGGTAAAAGAGAAAAGGAGGGAAAGGAAAAAAAGAGGAAAATTATTTCTACTTCTTTGAAGGGGTCCCCTAAGACAAGGGGTATTTTAAAAAGTTGTATGGTAATGTATATGCTGGGAACACCATATTTGTATGGTTTTTGTGTATGTCAATGTCATATTTCTCTCCTTTTTGTAGGTAAGTTAAAATTAATAAAAAGAGATTTAAAAAAAATAAAATGAATAAACTGGTAACCGTAAAAAATTTTAAAGCATCGTCTATGGAGATTTTTTAAGTACCGTAGTTTGTCACCATTTCACGAGTGTGCGCAATTTTAAACCATAACATGTTTGGTATCTATGTACTAGGTGTGACATCATCTTTCATATTATACAAAACAGAATTGAAACTTAACTGTTTATTTATTTATTTATTTTTTTAAGTTCAATGAAGTGTATTTTTTCCAAAAAAATTGTGTTTAAAAGACTGCTGCGCAAATACTGTGTGACATTAAAATATTGCAACAACCGCCATTTTATTCTCTTTGAGTCTTTGCTAAAAAAAAAAAAATATATATATATATATATATATATATATATATATATATATATAGATATATAGATATATAGATATATATCTATATATATCTATATATATCTATATATCTACATATATATCTATATCTATATCTATATATATTTATATATCTATCTATCTATCTTATATATATATATATATATATATATATATATATATATATATCCTATATTTTTATATATATATATATATATTTATATATATATATATATATATATATTTTTTTTATATATATATATATATATATATATATATATATATATATATATATATATATATATAATGTTTAGGGATTCTAAGTAATTTTCTAGAAAAAAATACAGATTTTTAAGCAACAAGTGTCATAAATAGGCCTGGTCCTTAGGTGATTAATAATAATTCTTAGTGATCGGCAGAATTAAGGGCATGGCAAGGGTGCAACCTCTGTGAATTTGCCAAGCAGTTGCCCGGCGCTGTTTACATATATAGCGGCACTTCTGATACCCAGCTAAAATGTAATCACAAGATTCGCCGATATTTGAGGGTGAAAACGCACTTTGAAAAGTTATTTTATGTGAAACGCCTTTCAAAGTTGAACCCAAAGAGGCGATCTCTCTTAACAAAAGGTAAATAGAACAGCCTTAAAATCCCAAATATAGGACAGATGAGAAACAAAGTATCCAGGCGCTGATCCTGCACTGTCTTTATCTAAAATAGATCAAAGGGACGCCTCATCCATATGAATATGGAAGGTATACGCTATATGTCACAGAGCTGAGAGATTATTCTACAAAGGCTCCAACATTTTTCATTCTGGATGTTTCCATCTGAAGCTAGCGACCCCTTTGCTGCCATCGATTTGTTTTTAGCTCATTGAATACATGAGATGCTGGAGCATTGTTCCCGCTGTATTATCAGGAGGTGCTTTACTGCTAAAGGAAAATTCTGCTGTGAACTTATCTAATGTCTACGTCTAATCCCCTCCCAATGAGTAAGAAAATCACCTTCTAATAAAACTCTCTCTATGCTCTGTACTATGGATTCACCCTCCTTCTCTTATATAATGGATGGTTATAAAGGTGACTAGTCATGTAACTAAGCAGGAGGAAGGAGCCCCCTAAATGTCAAATTTACATTAACTTATTTTCTTAAGGACACCATTGTCTACAGTAGGGTCTGTCCCTGCTATTATCAGTCAAATACACGAAATGGGAACCTTCCAAATCACAATGCGACATGTTTCAAACAGCATGGCAATGTAGTTTAGCCTGCGACTCTTCAAGCCCATAATTCTTTATCTGCATTTGAATTTTACAGGTTGAACTAAGAACTGGAACCAGAAGAGAGAAAAGAGAGGGGAGGGGAGGATAATAGAGGATAGGAGAAAAGAGGGACAGGGAATGGAGGCAGGGGGAGGAGAGGAGAAGAGAAGAGAAGAGAAGGGAAGGGAAGGGAAGGGAAGGGAAGGGAAGGGAAGGGAAGGGAAGGGAAGGGAAGGGAAGAGAAGAGAAGAGAAGAGAAGAGAAGAGAAGAGAAGAGAAACAAATAGAGGGGAATTAAGGATAAGAAAGGGCAGCAGAGAGAAGGACAGGAAGGATAGGAGAAGGAAGGACAGGGAAGTGAGGCAAGGGGAGAGAAGGGAAGGGAAGAGAAGAGAAGAACAAATAGAGGGGAATGGAGGATAAGAAAGGGCAGCAGAGAGAAGGAGAGGAAGGATAGGATATGGAAGGACAGGTATATGAGGCAAGGGGAGAGGAGAAAAATAAGAGAAAAGGAGGAGAACAAAATAGTAGGGAGAGAAGAAGAGGAGAGGGCAGAAGAGAGTAGGAGAGAAGAGGAAGTGGAGATGGGGGGGGGGGGAGCAAGGCGAGGAGAGGAAAGGAAAGGAGAGGAGAAAAAAGAAGAGAAGAGGAGGGGATGGGGAAGGGAGCAGAGGGGAGGAGAGGATAAAGAAAAGAAGAGAAGAGGAGGAGGAACAAAATAGAGAGGAGTGGAGGAGAGGGCAGTAGATGGCAAGGAGAGGAGAGAAGAGGAAGGAAAGAAGAGGGAAGGGGAGGAGAGGAGAAGGGAGGATAAGAGAACGAAAGACAGGGTGGGGAGGAAAGGAGAGGAGAGAGAAAAGAAGAGAAGGGGAGGGGCACAAAATGGTGGAGAGAGAAGAAGAGGAGAGGGCAGCAGAGGAGATGAGAGGAGAAGAAGGGGAGGTTGGGGGTGGGGAAGCAAGGGGAGGAGAGGAAAGAAGAGGAAAAAAAAGAAGAGGAGGGGAACAGAGGAGAGGGGAGTGAAGGGGAGGACAGGGGAAGGGAGCAAAGGGGAGGAGAGGGGAGAAAGGAAAGAAATAAGGAGAGGAGAGGAAGGAGAGGCGAGGGGAGAGGAAAGAGAAAGAGGGCGGGGGAATATAGAATGGGAGGGGAGAAGATAAAAAGACAGAGAAAAAGGAGGAGTAGAAGTAGAGAAGGGAGACAAAGGAGGAGAGGGGAGAAAAAGGAGGAGTATAAGTAGAAAGGGGAGACAAAGGAGGAGAGGGGAGAAAAAGGAGGAGTATAAATAGAAAGGGGAGACAAAGGAGGAGAGGGGAAAAAAGTAGGAGTAGATGTAGAGAGGGGAGACAAAGGAGGAGAGGGGAGAAAATTGAGGAGAAGAGGTAGAGAGGGGAGACAAAGGAGGAGAGGGGAGGGGAGAAAGGAAAGAAATAAGGAGAGGAGAAAAAGGGGAGGCGAGGGGAGAGGAAAGAGAAAGAGAGGAGAGGGGTAGGGAGGGGGAATATAGAATGGGAGGGGAGGAGATAAAAAGACAGAGAAAAGGAGGAGTAGAAGTAGAGAAGGGAGACAAAGGAGGAGAGGGGAGAAAAAGGATGAGTATAAGTAGAAAGGGGAGACAAAGGAGGAGAGGGGAGAAAAAGGAGGAGTATAAGTAGAAAGGGGAGACAAAGGAGGAGAGGGGAAAAAAGTAGGAGTAGATGTAGAGAGAGGAGACAAAGGAGGAGAGGGGAGAAAAATGAGGAGAAGAGGTAGAGAGGGGAGACAAAGGAGGAGAGGGGGGAAAAAGGAGGAGTAGAAGTAAAGAGGGGAGACAAAGAAGGAGATGGGAGAAAAAGGAGGAGTAGATGTAGATAGGGGAGACAAAGGAGGAGAGGGGAGAAAAAAGGAGGAGTAGATGTAGAGAGGGGAGACAAAGGAGGAGAGGGGAGAAAAAGGAGGAGTAGAAGTAGAGAGGGGAGACAAAGGAGGAGAGGGGAGAAAAAGGAGGAGTAGAAGTAGAGAGGGGAGACAAAGGAGGAGAGGGGAAAAAAAGGAGGAGTAGAAGTAAAGAGGGGAGACAAAGGAGGAGAGGGGAGAAAACGGAGGAGTAGATGTAGAGAGGGGAGACAAAGGAGGAGAGGGGAGAAAAAGGAGTAGTAGAAGTAGAGAGGGGAGACAAAGGAGGAGAGGGGAGAAAAAGGAGGAGTAGAAGTAGAGAGGGGAGACAAAGGAGGAGAGGGGGAAAAAAGGAGGAGTAGAAGTAAAGAGGGGAGACAAAGGAGGAGAGGGGAGAAAAAGGAGGAGTAGAAGTAGAGAGGGGAGACAAAGGAGGAGAGGGGAGAAAAAGGAGGAGTAGAAGTAGAGAGGGGAGACAAAGGAGGAGAGGGGAGAAAAATGAGGAGTAGAAGTAGAGAGGGGAGAAAAAGGAGGAGAGGGGAGAAAAAGGAGGAGTAGAAGTAGAGAGGGGAGACAAAGGAGGAGAGGGGAGAAAAAGGAGGAGTAGATGTAGAGAGGGTAGACAAAGGAGGAGAGGGGAGAAAAAGGAGGAGTAGAAGAAGAGAGGGGAGACAAAGGAGGAGTAGATGTAGAGAGGGGAGACAAAGGGAGAAAGAGGAGAAGAAAGGAGAGGAAGGGGGAAGAGAGAAGAAAGAGAGAGGGAGGGATAAAGTGAGAGGAGAAATAAAGAAAGGTAGGAAGTCAGGGAGATACATAAGATAACAGACAGAGAGAAGAGACCATTTTATTACAAGAGATAGATAAAAGATTAATAGACAAATTTTCTTGCATTGTTCCATGCCCGGTCAACATTAACTTCTCATATGGAGATCTGTTCATGATTTACTTTTTAAAGTTGAACACTGCTCATTTATCGGCCGCCGCGGCGCGGTGTCTGTGCTGTGATTTATACATTGTTGTTACCCTCTTAATGGTCAAGGGAAACAGATTTAAGCCCTGTATTTTGTGGTATTTTGACAGGCTGAAAAGTATCATTTTTTTTTCTCCATTTACCTGCATTTAGCAGCCCCATAAAAGAAGGCAATCTTCGAGCTAACAAGAGAGCCAGGTCTCTGCAAGGTGATAATTCTGTAACATTTTCTCTATAAATACCTGACAGCGGCGGGTGCTGAATCAGCTGCCTGCCAGAGTGGCCGCCGTGCCCTCTTATCTGTGAGTGCGCCAGTCCAGCGGCAATTGGACTCTGAGCCCCTGCAGTGAAAATCTATGCTATCGATTGGGCCATTTCTCTGCTGTAATTCTTTTGTAAGGAAATCCCCCATGACAAATTCTATGTGCGCGGCTCTTTGATCGCTGGCCTGATGTAAACGATCTCTCAGGGCAGACTTAAGCACTCTGGTCGTTCCACGTTATCAGGCAGCGGCTTTATTTACTGGCACTACGGCACGGAGACGAGAGAAATCTGCAGAGATGGGAGAGGGGTGTGGGCTTGTATTTTAGCCGGTGACTTGTTTTACCTTCGCTCGTAAAAAAATAAACAAATTCTTGCGCGCTGCTGTTACAAAGCGAATATAATAACGCACGCCGCTGTGTGAAAGTTTGGGATCCATTTTTCCTTCTACATACATTGGAATAATTATACAAAAGGACCAACATTTCAATTTTGGGTGAACACTTCAGCGATGCAATTTCTGCACCTGCGTTCCTGGCACTGACCTGCTGTTGCCCTCCAAATGTGAAATTTATTTTTTTATAAACTGCACTTTATGAAAAATGCAGCAGAATGAGTGAGACCCCCATGGCAGCAAGGGGGTGGGGAGATAGAAAAGCTGCAGAAGAGATATCACAGTGCTTGGACTTTTCTAAGAAATGAATGTCAATGTTCTGCATGCTGTAAGGCCCAGCTTTGGGGATTCTGAAGAACAAAAGTCTGTTTTTTTGCCAGGCAGACCACACAGTGAAGATCTCAGAGGGCTGAGGACAGGTAAATGTATGCCCAGACAGAAATGCTAGGGGGCAGTATTGGGGTTCACCAAAGGTAACGCTTATACTTTAAAGTAGATTTAAACCTTAACTAGACAAACAACTTGATGTTGAGGTTCTCATTTCTCCAGGTTATGGTATAGAGCCGTGGTTGCCAACCTTCTGGACCTCGTGGACCACTAAACTCACACTTTTGAAACCCTTGAACCACTAACATTAATTTTACATGCCTTCCGGCTCTCTGCCCCCCTCTCCTTTGATCACACTGCTGCCTTATACACACAATGCCCTGACTCTCTTCCCCCCTCCCCCTGGAACACATCATACTTCTGCTTTATACACACAATGCTCCAGCTCTCTTCCCTACTCCCCCCTGGATCACACTGCTGCCTTATACACACAATGCTCCGGCTCTCTTTCCCCCTCCCCCTTGATCACACTGCTGCCTTATACACACAATGCTCCGGCTCTCTTTCCTCCTCCCCCTCCCCCTGGATCACACTGCTGTCTTATACACACAATGCTGCGGCTCTCTTTCCCCCTCCCCCTGAATCACACTGCTGTCTTATACACACAATGCTCCTGCTTTCTGTCCCCCTCCCTCTACATCACACTGCTGCCTTATACATACAATGCTCTGACTATCTGTCCCCCTCCCCTTGGATTAAACTTCTGCCTTATACACACGATGCTCCAGCTCTCTTTCCTTCTCCCCCTCACCCTGGATCACACTGCTGCCTTATACACACAATGCTGCCCGGCTCTCTTTCCCCCTCCCCCTGGATCACACTGCTGCCTTATACACACAATGCTACTCTTTTCTGTCCCCCTCCCTCTACATCACCCTGCTGCCTTATACATACAATGCTACGACTCTCTGCCCCCCTCCCCTTGGATCACACTGCTGCCTTATACACACACTGCTCCTGCTTTCTGTCCCCCTCCCTCTACATCACACTGCTGCCTTATACATACAATGCTCCGACTCTCTGTCCCCCTTCCCTTTGGATTACACTTCTGCCTTATACACATAATGCTCAAGCTCTCTGCCCCCCCCCCCCTCCCCATCCCCTGGATCACACCACTGCCCTATACACAATGCTCCAGCTCTTTGTCTCTCTCCCCTTTGATGACACTGCTGCCTTATACACACAATGCTCTTGCTCTCTGCCCACCTCCCCCTGGATCACACTGCTGCTTTATACACACAATGCTCCGGCTCTCTGCCCCCCTACCCCAGATCATACTCTTGCTTTATACACACAATGCTCCGGCTCTCTACCCCCCTCCCCCTGGATCTCACTGCTACCTTATACACACAATGCTCTGGCTCTCTGCTCCCTCACCTTGGATCACACTGCTGCTTTATATACACAATGCTCCGGCTCTCTGCCCCCCTCCCCCTGGATCACACTGCTGCCTGATACACACGGTGCTCCGGCTTTCTGCCCCCTCCCCCTGGATTACACTGCTGCCTTTTACACACAATGCTCCGGCTCTCTTTCCTCCTCCCCCTCCCCCTGGATCACACTGCTGTCTTATACACACAATGCTCCGGCTCTCTTTCCCCCTCCCCCTGAATCACACTGCTGCCTTATACACACAATGCTCCTGCTTTCTGTCCCCCTCCCTCTACATCACACTGCTGCCTTATACATACAATGCTCCGACTATCTGTCCCCCTCCTCTTGGATTAAACTTCTGCCTTATACACACGATGCTCCAGCTCTCTTTCCCCCTCCCCCTGGATCACACTGCTGCCTTATACACACAATGCTCCGGCTCTCTTTCCCCCTCCCCCTGGATTACACTGCTGCCTTATACACACAATGCTCCGGCTCTCTTTCCTCCTCCCCCTCCCCCTGGATCACACTGCTGCCTTATACACACAATGCTCCGGCTCTCTTTCCTCCTCCCCCTGGATCACACTGCTGCCTTATACACACAATGCTCCTGCTTTCTGTCCCCCTCCCTCTACATCACACTGCTGCCTTATACATACAATGCTCCGACTATCTGTCCCCCTCCCCTTGGATTATACTTCTGCCTTATACACATGATGCTCCAGTTCTCTGACCCCCCCCCCTCCCCTGGATCACACCACTGCTCTATACACAATGCTCCAGCTCTTTGTCTCTCTCCCCTTTGATGACACTGCTGCCTTATACACACAATGCTCTTGCTCTCTGCCCACCTCCCCCTGGATCACACTGCTGCCTTATACACACAATGCTCTTGCTCTCTGCCCACCTCCCCCTGGATCACACTGCTGCCTTATACACACAATGCTCTTGCTCTCTGCCCACCTCCCCCTGGATCACACTGCTGCTTTATACACACAATGCTCCGGCTCTCTGCCCCCCTCCCCCCAGATGATACTCCTGCTTTATACACACAATGCTTCGACTCTCTACCCCCCTCCCCCTGGATCTGACTTCTACCTTATACACACAATGCTCTGGCTCTCTGCCCCCTCACCTTGGATCACACTGCTGCTTTATACACACAATGCTCCGTCTCTCTACCCTCTCCCCCTGGATGACACTGCTGCCTGATACACACACTGCTCTGGCTTTCTTCCCCCCTCCCCCTGGATCACTGCTGCTTTATAAACACAATGCTCTGGCTCTCTCCCCCCCCCCCCCCCCCGAAAACACACTGCTGCCTGATACACATAATGCTCTGGCTCTATGCCTCCCTCCCCCTGGATCACACTGCTGCCTAATTCACACAATGCTCCCCTCACCCTGGATTACACTGCTGCCTGATACATACAATGCTCCAGCTCTCTTCCCTTCTTCTTCTTCACCTCCCGCTCTCTGAAACACTCCTGATGCATCCCTCTGAGTTCATAGGAGCCCAAACTACAGAGGAGGCATCGGGTATCAATGTGCACTGATAGTACTGACCGTCAGCACACATTGAGAACAACACTGGAAACACTACTGGGCGGTATACATCCGCCACAATGTTGATTTGCGGCAGAACCCCTGGGGACCACCAAAGTTTTCTCGCAGGCCACTGGTTGGACGTCTGGGCTTTAAGAGCAGGGGTGTCCAACCTTCTGACCTTCCTGGGCCACATTGGAAGAAGAAGTATTGTTTTGAGCCACACATAAAATACACTAACAATAAGGATAACTGATGAGAGGAATCAGGCGAATCATAAGTTAACAACTGATCACTGATATAGATAATGTACACATCTGAGTAATAAAACTGAATAAAAAAAAATAAAAAAAATTATAATAAAAGTCAAAGAGGGCAACACAAAACTAGTGCTGTATTTGACACTGTTTTTGATAAACTAACCCATCAATATCTGGTTGGTTGGTTGGATGGAGTAGCAGTTCCCAATCAATTCTCAAGGTGCCCATCAGATATTTTGGTTCTGATTTTGCCTTTCGTGTGCTTCATCCTTGAAAATAGTTTCTCACAAATATTGGTACTCATTCTCCTGGATTTTTGTAATAGAAAGCCCGATTGAACTTTCAATTAAACTAGCTTGGAATTTTGGATGTATCTTCTTTTTGTGATGCTCAGCAGGCCCTGGTGTGCCGGACCGTAGCTTAGGGGTTCTCGGATTCTTCCACTCTTATTGGGAGCCCAGAAGTCAGGACCCCTCAACTAGAGAGTGAGAGGAGCTCAGGGAACATCCGTTCCCTAATCTCCTCAACTCAGTGTGAACCTGGAAGCACTCAGCCCGGAGCTTTTCCAGTTTCAGAGCCATCAAAATCCCATGTAGAAAAGAGGACACACAGCCAATCAAGCATAGTAGACATGTGAGATTTGTTTCGCAACAAATAGATTTTAGGCAGTGCTTTAAGTGGCCCAAAAGAGGTGCCGGTACTCTATTATAGCCTATAAATTTTGTCACCCCCCCCACCCCACATCAGGGTCCCCACAGAGCACCCCCCCCCCCCGAGCCTGGGCTGGGACTCCGGAGCAGGGGGACTCACTGGTGGTGGCTGATCTGGCTCTGGAGTGGGAAATATTCTTGGGCAATTGAGGGCGCAGATGTCCAAAATGAGCGTACTGGTACGCTAAGGCGCACGGAGAGGTGGCGGTATGCTCAAGAGCCATATTTGGAAGTGGCGATACTGAGTGCCAGTGCATACCGGCCCACTTAAAGCACTGATTTTAGGTATTCAGACATTCGGATCAATCTGTACATCCGGATAGGTAAAAGAACGAAAATTCGACAATTATGAAATTCCGAACAGGCAAAATAACGAAAAAATGAAAAGCACCCAAAACCACACAAAAACCACCAAAACAATACCACTCTCTGCTCCTCTCTCACCACACCACTGTACTCTCCCTCAAAATGGCGTAAGAGGGGCGGCGGCTAACCGCGTCAGAAAACTAAACTAAAATTTGGAAATTGCGGATCATTCAGAATAATCGAAATGTGTTTACCACAGTACGAATAAGTCTAGAGCACCGAAATATATTACATTTTTTTAATTTTGTATTTTGGCTATTCTGAATTATTTGAAATTTGGTATTTTAGTTTTGTTTTCTGACATGTTAGGCACCGCCATTTTGAGAGAGACAGTTTTTGGTTTTCTTGCTGTTTAAAAAAAAAAAAACACACACAATATGATCCTGTTGAATACAACGACAGTACGAATGAACGAAAAAGGCAATCTCACGAAAGTACGAATTACAAAAATTACGAAATGTGTTCCGAATCAATGTAAAAAGCAATCTCACGAAAGTACAAAATACAAAAATTAAGAAAACGTGTTCCGAATCAATGAAAAAAAGCAATCTCACGAAAGTACGAAATACAAAAATTACGAAACGTGTTCCGAATCAACTAAAAAAGCAATCTCACCTAAGTATGAAATACAAAAATTCCAAAACGTGTTCCGAATCAATGAAAAAAGCAATCTCACCTAAGTACGAAATACAAAAATTCCAAAACGTGTTCTGAATCAACGAAAAAAGCAATCTCACCTAAGTACGAAATACAAAAATTCCAAAACGTGTTCCGAATCAACGAAAAAAGCAATCTCACGAAAGTACGTATTACAAAAATTCCGAAATGTGTTCCAAATCAACGAAAAAAGCAATCTCACGAAAGTACGAATTTGAAGTCAACGAAAAATTAGCTTTACAGAATTACGAATCATTCCGATTCAATTAAAAATGACCCTTACGAAAGAACCAATTATTCCGAATACAAAAACACACGTTTTACGAAATTACGAATCAACGGAAATAAAACAAAACTAAACAAATGTTCCCGCTGTGCACATGTCTAAAGCATAGTCTGTGCTTGATTGGTTTGGGCAGAGGGCAGGGGTCTCCATAAAGAGTAATAAAAACAGAGAAAACGTATGCCTCTGATTAATACTGTAAAAGGTTTATTGTTGCAGGACACAATAAAAACTTACATATAAGTAAGTGGATACAGGCACATAGGTAATCCGGTGTCCGGGGTCTGAATGGGGCCGCCTCGTGGGTCAAGAGATGCCGCTCCTTCCGTAGTCCTGTCCAGCAGGAAGTGATGATGGTGTAGAGGGATGAATCCGAGGACTGGACCGAAAGGTGAGCCGCAGCGCCTTCCCTGAATGAGTCACCGACGCGTTTCGGAGCATACGCACTGTGGTAAACTTCAAGCGCGCACTCCTTTTTCAAGCTGGTGTGATAGGAGTTATCCAGTGACGTCACTTCCGGCTCCTGTGCAACGGACGCCGGCTGCGGCCACGGACTGCTCGGAGGAAAGTGACAGAAGCAACGGGGATATCGAGCGGGGATGTTATTTCCTTATTCTTGTGGTGGATCTTACCAGTGCCGGGTGGGCACTTTGTAATGTAAGCGCATTTTTTACTCTTCTATTGTCTGTATTAAAACTGAATTATACTATATATATATATATTTTTGTGTCCTTGTATTGCTTATGTCCTTGGATTGCAGGAAAGATCACGAGGGGGGTGATTTAGACAGAGCACCTGTTTATGTTAGGCTATATAGGTCCTTGGGGCCTGAAGTTTTCTGGTGAGCATAAATTGTTTATCACTACCCACTGGGTGAAAAGTATTCCACTACTCTCCTATATGGTGTGGGGGTCCTAACAGCCATTTTCATCACATAACACTTAGATTTATAAACTCCTATTGCACATTTGAGTATTGGACTTTTTAGATTTTTCACTTACGCACATAGCACTTTAACTCTTTTTTATGATACCTATGTATTGTACAAGTGTTTTTATACCTATTTATTTATTTTAATACTATTGATTTATTGCACTATTCTACCAGTATTGAGGATTTGCATTTATGATTGTTATTCATTTATGTGTACACAAGATATACCGTATTTATCGGTGTATAACACGCACTTTTTTTACTTTATACACCGATATAAAAAAAAAAAAAAAACCCAGGCAGCGCCGAGAGGCAGAGGGGGGCGGGCCAGGCCGAGCAGAAGGAAGGATGAGCGGTCGCTGTCATAGGAAATCCCGCCTCCTATGATAGACAGCACAGTGGCCAGGACGTGTGACGTCTATCATAGGCGCCGGGACTTCAGAAAATATAAAGCAGAAAACAAATTGGCCTAAAATGTTAAAAGCTTTAGATTTTTAAATTTTTTTTTTTGAGAATTTCCTGTAAAAGAATGTGAAAAATATTGTTATTTTTTCAAAATTGTCGCCCTTTTTTTGTTTATAGAGAAAAAAAAAAATCGCAGAGGTGATCAAATACCACCAAAAGAAAGCTCTGTTTGTGGGGAAAAAAAGGACATCAATTTCATTTGGGTACAGCGTTGCACGACCCCACAATTGTCCGTTACAGTCACGCAGTGCCGAATCGCAAAATAGGGCCTGGTCATTGAGCAGCCAAATCCTCCGGTCTGAAAAAAAAAATGTATTTCAAATTTAAACTTTTTTTCCTGAAATTTCCCTCCTAAAATTGAGGTGCGTATTATATGACGGTGCGTGTTATACGCCGATAAATACGTCATTCATTTCATTTTTTGAAACAACACTGGAAGTAATTATCAAAACAGCGCCTTCTTCATTTAAAATAGTGCCTTTTATGTGGTCAAGATCAGTGCTGCCCAGTGGAGAAAATGCGCTTGACACTGCACAGGGGAGCCTGGGTACACAAGCAACACCAATGCCATCTAGTGGGAGAAACTGCGGAGTGTCATGCGCATTTTCTCCACTGGGCGGCACTGATCCTGACCACATAAAAGACACTGTCTACTACTATCACACTAGCTTGAAAAAGGAGCACGCGCTGGTAGTTTACCACAGTGCGCATGCTCCGAAACGCGTCGCGAGCACGCCGATGACTCATACACGGAAGGCGCTGTGGCTCACCTTGCGGTCCAGCCCTCAGATTCATCCCTCCACATCATCATAACTTACTGTTGGATAGGACTACGGAACGAGCGGCATCTCTAGACCTACAAGCAGTGGAGGGCTGTCTATTAGCGGCGCATGGGCGCTGCCTCCCCTATCCAAGCGTCTGGCCCCCTAATCTACATGCAGCGCACCTGATGCATGGATTCCAATGGGGGATTTTATTTTTTTTTTAAGCACGTGATTAGAGCCAGAGGCTCCAATAGGCTTCAAAAAAAGGGTGGGCTCGGGGCGCAGAGCACAGTGCCCCGAGTCCACCCAGTTGTGTGACAATAGCGAATGAATATTCGCTATTGTCACTCTGATTCTCCTCCTGGCCAATCAGGAAGCGGGTCCTGAGACCTGTCTCCCGATTGGCCGAAAAGGAGAAGCCATCCTATTGGTGAAGGAGGAGGAGGGAGGAGATGCAGGGGAAGCCCGACCAATGAAGGGGGACACGGAGGAGACTGAGGGGGAAGCCGCCGCCGCCTACACATGTCAGTCCAGGGGCAGCACAGGGTGAGTGAGCCGGCGACGGGGAGGGGGGAGGGTGTGGTGTGCGGTGCGGGCTGGATCTGGTGTGGTCCATGGTCAGGTCCGTCTGCTGCCCCCCCAACCCATGGAGCACCAGCCACCACTGCCCACAAGGCAGCCCCATGCAAACCCTGGACACCGGACTACCTATGTGCCTGTCTCCACTTATTTATATGTACGTTTTTATTGTGTTCTGCAACATTAAACCTTTAACAGTCTTACTCAGAGGCGCCTGTTTTCTCTGTTTTTAGTGCATGTTTGGATATTGCTTCCGCTCCCCTCCAGGCTGGCCCTGAGTATAGAGACTGTACCCCATCTTCCACATGGACAACAAGGGTAGTCTTCAAGACCGCTCTATGGACATTATTCAGTTTTAACCACTTGCCGACCGCTCACTGAGCTGGTACTGCGGCAAAGTGGCTCGTTATCGTCCAGCGACGTAGACCTACGTCGCTGGATCCCGTCCCCTCTTGGCGGCGCGCGCGTGCCGCCGGAGGCTCGCTCCCGCTGTATTCAGACACAGCGGGAGTCGGGCCAGGGGAGGAGAGGTGGTGATCACCGCTGCTCTTCCCCGATCGTCGGGGATCGAGTGAGGAAATCCACCCGCTTGTGTAAACAAAGTGACAGATCACAGGATTCAGCATAGCTGTCACACAATCCCCTCCCCCCAAACACGTCAGTAAGCATGACGCATACATTTAACCCCTTGATCACCAATAAGGTTAACCCCTTCCCTGCCAGTGTCATTATTACAGTAACAGTGCATATTTATAGCACTGATTACTGTAGTAATGTCACTGATACCCCCCAAAAGTGTCAAAAATGTCAGTTAGGGGTCCGATCTGTCCACCGCAATGTCGCAGTCCCGCAAAAAAAATCGCAGATCGCCGCCATTACTAGTAAAAAAAAATAAACAAGAAAAATTACAAATCTTTCCCGTAGTTAGTAAACGCGATAACTTTTGCGCAAACCAATCATAATACGCTTATTGTGATTTTTTTTTTTTTACCAAAAATATGTAGCAGAAAACAAATTGGCCTAAAATGTTAAAAAATTTAGATTTTTACATTTTTTTTTGGGAATGTTATATATCAGAATGTAAAAAATATTGGTTTTTTTTTTTCAAAATTGTTGCTCTTTTTTTCAAAAATCGCACAGGTGATCGAATACCACCAAAAGAAAGCTCTATTTGTGGGGGGAAAAAAAAGGACATAAATTGAATTTGGGTACAGCGTCGCACGACCGCGCAGTTGTCTGTTAAAGTAACGCAGTGCCGAATCGCAAAATATGGCCTGGTCAGGAATGGGGTAAAATCTTCCGGTCTTAAAGCGGTTAAAAATACGCTCATTGAGGATTTTTTTTGTCAAAGACATGTAGCTAAATACATTTTGGCTTAAATATATGACAAAATTTGAATATGTTGGATATTTTTTAACTTTCAAAGTAGAAAATGTCAATTTTTTCGCAAAATTTTCGCTCTTTTTTTATTATCGCAAAAAATGAAAAGCGCAGAGGAGATCAAATACCACCAAAAGTAAGCTCTGTTTGTGGGAAAAAAGGACATAAATTTTGTTTGGGTACAGGGTTGCATGACCGCGCAATTGTGTCAAGTTGCAAAAAGTGGCCTGGACGAAAAGCAGGAAAATCCTCAGGTGGTAAAGTGGTTAACATGCCCTTTGCTTGTGCCACTATGTATCTTTTGTCTCCATAAAGAGTACCTATCTCCCAGAGATGTATAGTAACTAAGTAGAACTACTTCACTACTGTACTTAAGTACGGAAAGGCGGTATCTGTACTTTCCTGGAGTAGAATTGTTTTCTCCTACTTCCACTTTTACTTCACTACATTTTTTCAATGATTTCAATACTTCTACTCCGATATTTTTTTTTTGTGCTGCATAGATACTCGTTACAATTATAAAAATTACCACTGCCAGAACAGTAGATGGCAGGTTTCATGAAGCTCAAAACATGGGTATTATCAGCGCATACGAAAATAAAAGCTACTGTATGTATAAATAAAAGCTGCATTTGAAATAATAAAAAACAATATGATGTTCAAACTTTTGACTTCTTTCTTTAATAACTACATAACACAGTACTTGTACTTTTACTTTCAGTACTTGAGTAGCAATTTTTTTTTTCAAAACTACTGGTACGTTTACTTTCAGTACTTGAGTAGCAAAATTTTTTAAAAAACTACTTGCAATACTTAAATACAAAAAATGTTGAATACTTTAGTACTTCTACTCAAGTCACTTTTTGATCGAGCACTTGTACTTTTAGGCTCCTTTCACACGGCCGCTCCGTGTGAAAGGTCCGCTGCGGGACTTTTTTTTTTTTTTTACCACGGAGCGGATGACATTTCTGTCATCCGCTCCGTGTGCCCGCATATCATCCCATCCCTTTGCGGATGATATGCGGACATAATGTAAGTCTATGGCACTGCGGATGTCAGCGGATGACACCGCTGACATCCGATTTTCCTTCCTTTCCGTGTTTTACACGGAAGAAAAAATGGGTTCTGTTCCATTTGTAAAAACGGAACAGAACTGAATGGAGGAAAATTGGGTGTCAGCGGGTGGTATTCCGCTGACACCTGCAGTGCCATTCACTTACATTATGTCTGCAAATCATCCGCAAACGGATTGGATGATTTGCGGACACACGGAGCGGCCGTGTGAAAGGAGCCTTACTCAAGTATGGGTTTTGAGTACTTTATACAACTCTGCTATCTCCTGCCCAATGTTATCACAAAGGGGGCTTGTTAGCCTCTTTTACTAGCAACAAAGTGCAAATAAAAAAAAAAAAGTGCTAAAACATTTAGAATATAAGTAAAAAAAAAAAAAATTCCCATTTCATTGGCACATGCAGTTTTGAGGCTTGACATATTTGGTTAAATTTTACTCTGCGCTACCTCATCTTTTACTTTGTACAAACCAATAATTTGGGATGCTGATGCCTCACCTTACCTTACTGTATTGTCCGAATACTTTTTGTTATCTTCAACTTTGTATGCGCTATTAAGCTTAAAAAGTTGAAAAAACATTATTTAAAAAATAAAATGGGGAAAACATTTTGTTTGTGTGCAATAAAATTCATTTTTTTTTTAAATATACATTTGAAAGCAAATATTAAAATGACATAAACAATTGTAAGGCCTCTGAAAACATAAAATATATAATGTTCATGGAGTTTTAAGTCAATTTATAGCTAAAAATGCTGATTTTTTACATGTGTGTAAAAAATGAAAATATTGCCCTAGAGGGAAGTGGTATCGACCAAATACTTTTCAGGTGCATCAAAGCAAATCGTTGGGCTGGTTGTCACATGCGTTGCTCTGTGAAGAGCAATCCATGGTGGATCTTTGTTTACAGAGCGGCACAGGCGCAGCTGACAGGCATTCAGGAGGCGATACCTCCACCTCCTTAATGCCTGCTTTTTTTGACAGCAGAATGGGCTGTTTGTATGGGAATGGCACACCGCTATTGCAAGCCTAGCATTTGGCTTGTATTTGTGACATGGCACCATTCACTTGAATATGGTTGGTACTGCTATACTTGACAGGGGGGATCATTTTCGCCAAGCATTAAATGTGCGGCATGTGGCACCCCTACCTAGTTGCCATTGCTGCTTAGTAGGGGCAAGAGAAAAAAAGTGTGGCTCAACTGCCTATTTTCACTGCCCCCCAACTGCAAGTGCAATCAGTCTTTTTTTTAAAACACTTGACCCCCCCCCCCCCCCCCCCATCATTGTTTGCTATACGGCACTGATTTACTTTAACTGACACTTGCACGGTCGTGCGATGCTGTACCCAAAAAAAAAAAAAAATTATGTCCTTTTTTTCCCCACAAATAGAGCTTTCTTTTGGTATTTGATCACCTCTGTAATTTTTATTTTTTGCACTATAGACAAAAAAGACAAAAAAAAAAAAAAACAATATTTTTCACATTTTCATATCCAATACAAAAAAATAAAAAATCAAATTTCTCAATACATTTAAGCCAATATGTATTCTGCTACATGTTTTTGGTAAAAAAAGAAAAATCCCAATAAGCGTATATTGATTGGTTTGCGCAAACGTTATCAGATATTTTTTATTCTTTTACTCAAAAATATTTGAATCATAAAGTGAATATATATATATATACAGTGGGTACGGAAAGTATTCAGACCCCCGTAAATTTTTCACTCTTTGTTATATTGCAGCCATTTGCTAAAATCATTTAAGTTCATTCTTCTTCCTCATGAATGTACACATAGCACCCCATACTGACAGAAAAACACAGAATTGTTGACATTGTTGCAGATTTATTAAAAAAGAAAAACTGAAATATCACATGGTCCTAAGTATTCAGACCCTTTTCTCAGTATTTAGTAGAAGCCCCCTTTTGATCTAATACAGCCAGGAGTCTTTTTGGGAAAGATGCAACAAGTCTTTCACACCTGGATTTGGGGATCCTCTGCCATTCCTCCTTGCAGATCCTCTCCAGTTCTGTCAGGTTGGATGGTAAACGTTGATGGACAGCCATTTTTAGGTCTCTCCAGAGATGCTCAATTGGGTTTAAGTCAGGGCTCTGGCTGGGCCATTCAAGAACAGTCACGGAGTTGTTGTGAAGCCACTCCTTCGTTATTTTAGCTGTGTGCTTAGGGTCATTGTCTTGTTGGAAGGTAAACCTTCGGCCCAGTCTGAGGTCCAGAGCACTCTGGAGAAGGTTTTTGTCCAGGATATCCCTGTACTTGGCCGCATTCATCTTTCCCTCGATTGCAACCAGTCGTCCTGTCCCTGCAGTTGAAAAAAACCCCCACAGCATGATGCTGCCACCACCATGCTTCACTGTTGGGACTGTGTTGGACAGGTGATGAGCAGTGCCTGGTTTTCTCCACACATACCGCTTAGAATTAAGGCCAAAAAGTTCTATTTTGGTCTCATCAGACCAGAGAATCTTATTTCTCACCATCTTGGAGTCCTTCAGGTGTTTTTTAGCAAACTCCATGCGGGCTTTCATGTGTCTTACACTGAGGAGAGGCTTCCGTCGGGCCACTCTGCCATAAAGCCCCGACTGGTGAAGGGCTGCAGTGATGGTTGACTTTCTACAACTTTCTCCCATCTCCTGACTGCATCTCTGGAGCTCAGCCACAGTGATCTTTGGGTTCTTCTTTACCTCTCTCACCAAGGCTCTTCTCCCCCGATAGCTCAGTTTGGCCGGACGGCCAGCTCTAAGAAGGGTTCTGGTCGTCCCAAACGTCTTCCATTTGAGGATTATGGAGGCCACTGTGCTCTTAGGAACCTTAAGTGCAGCAGAAATCGTTTTGTAACCTTGGCCAGATCTGTGCCTTGCCACAATTCTGTCTCTGAGCTCTTCAGGCAGTTCCTTTGACCTCATGATTCTCATTTGCTCTGACATGCATTGTGATCTGGAAGGTCTTATATAGACAGGTGTGTGGCTTTCCTAATCAAGTCCAATCAGTATAATCAAACACAGCTGGACTCAAATGAAGGTGTAGAACCATCTCAAGGATGATCAGAAGAAATGGAAAGCACCTGAGTTAAATATATGAGTGTCTAAGCAAAGGGTCTGAATACTTAGGACCATGTGATATTTCAGTTTTTCTTTTTTAATAAATCTGCAACAATGTCAACAATTCTGTGTTTTTCCGTCAATATGGGGAGCTGTGTGTACATTATATACAAAAATACCGTGTATTGTAGGCCCTTACCCCTGTGATTAGCAAAACAATAGGGATAGAAAAAGATGGGGCTTTACGGGCCAGTGGGAGTAGAAGGATCAGACAAAGAACCGGTTGTAAAACCAAAATTACATTTTATTTGTATAAAGAACAATAAAAACAAGCATGGACTGCCATGCATATATGATAACAAAGGACTGACATGACATACAATAATAAAATCAAACAATTGACGTCACTCGTAGTATAGAAACATGTCCCCTAAAGGGATTATAACCAAAAAGCAAAGCCTGTATAAGGTGGAAGATGGGTCTCAAGCTGGATTCGGTCACGGTAGGTCCCCAGCAAACCGACGCGTTTCGCTCAAGGCTTCCTCAGGGCCTGAGAGACCATAACAGACCGATGTTTCCTTCTTGGTAGTGACTTGTGCTAGGCGACAAGGCTGTAGCGATACTGATGCTGTTTGGAACAATATTGCTTCCGTATTCACCATATAAAATCTATATAGACATCAGAGATATATTTCTTGCACTGGATCCAATGTATTAAGTCCCAACTGTGTCACCAGAGGCAGGGCTTCTATGGCT